>NC_037678.1:89588071-89638059 GCF_003255815.1 Theropithecus gelada | reverse complement strand
TATATATATATATATATATATATATATATATATATATATATATATATGCTTCCTACTGCTACTGTGATAAATTACCACAAACCTAAAGGCTTGACACAACACAAATTCATTATCTTACAGTTCTGGAGGCCTGAAGTCTGAAATGGGGCTCAGTGAGCTCAAATCAAGGTGTGGTCGGGAAGGCTGCGCTCCTTCTGGAGACTGCAGGAAGGAGCTTCCCTTTCCAGCCTCTGGAGACTGCCCGCATTCCTCAGCTTCTGGCTGTCATCCTCTACCTTCAAAGCCAGCAGTGGCGGGTGGAATCTTTCTGGGGCTGCCTCCCTCTTTCACTCTCCAATGTGCCTTCTGATAACCCCAGCTGACCTTTGCATCTCAAGTCGGCTAACAACCTTAATACCTACTTGCCATCCATATAACATAACAGCCACAGGTGCTGGGGATCAGTACGTGAACATCTCTAGGGGGCATTATTATGCATATATAATATAATGTAATATAATGTAATATAATATAATATAACATAATATAATATAATATAATACATCTGCCCTCTTTTAACATAAATGGTAGCAAACCACACACTGTTCTGAATCTTGTTCTTTTGGCTTAATACATAGTATAGGTGGTTCCAGTTAAATACATAAATACTGAGGTTTTTTCCCTTTACATTGAACTCATCAATACTTTTTTTTTGAGATGAGTCTCACTCTGTCACCCAGGCTGGAGTGCAGTCGCGCAATCTCGGCTCACTGCAAGCTCGGCCTCCAGGGTTCACATCATTCTCCTGCCTCAGTCTCCTAAGTAGCTGGGACTACAGTCGCCCACCACCACGCCCAGCTAATTTTTGTATTTTTAGTAGAGACGGGGTTTCACTGTGTTAGCCAGGATGGTCTCAATCTCCTCACCTCGTGATCCACCCGCCTCGGCCTCCCAAAGGTGCTGGGATTACAGGCTTGAGCCACCGCGCCTGGCCAAACTCATCAATACTTCTATTGTTATGGTCTATTTCCCAGTAACCCTCGGCCTGCTAAGACCAGCTCTAGATTTAAATAATAATTGGATCTCATCATCGCGTCTCTGGCTCTTTCCTGAGTAATCTTCAACAGCAAGCTTGGTGAAAAGTGTTGGATGAAATGGCAGGCTTACCAGGGCTTGGCCCTGAGGCCAATAGTTAATAACCCACTTCAAACGGGACTGTTTTGTGACTGTGCCTGGCTGCATGGCAGGCAGGGATCAGGCAGCTTCTCTCTGTGTGGGCCTTGAATTCCCAGAGGGCCTGTCTGCTCTCGTCTCACCTGTCCCTACTCTTAGAGATCAGAAGCTCAAACCCATGCTGCCTCCTCTAAGCAAAGGACTACAAAGACTGGGCCTACAGGGATCACCATGAAGGCCAAGGAAATCTGTGGGAGTCAAGGGGTTTTTCACACAGAGAGGAGGCTAGTCCAGGCATTTAAACACATGACATCCACAGAAACCATTTTTCCCCAGGTAGGGCCGTTTGCATGAAAGGTACAGCACAGCCACGTGGATAGAGGCTTTAGGGAACTCAGGGCAGGGCAGGGGGCAGCACATGTATTCTAGAAAGGGCCAGACAGGAATATGTTAGGCTTTGTGGGCCATGTGGTCACTATTGCTACTACTCAACTCTGCCACTATAGCATGAAAGGAATCAGATGATACATACACCAGTGGGTATGACTGTGTCCCAATAAAACTTTATTTACAAAAGTAGGAGGCAGCAAAGTAAATTACAAAAATGGCCACAAACTTTTTCTCTTCTTTTTTTTTTTTTGAGACAGAGTCTTGCCCTGTCACCCAGGCTGGAGTGCACTGGCACCATCTTGGCTCACTGCAACCTCCACCTCCCAGGTTCAAGAGGTTCTCGTATCTCAGTCTCCCAAGTAGTTGGGATTACAGGCACCCACCACCATGCCTGGCTAAATTTTGTATTTTTAGTAGAGATGGGGTTTTACCATCTTGGCCAGGCTGGTCCCGAACTTGAGACCTCAGGCGATCTGCCCTCCTCAGTCTCCCAAAGTGCTGGGATTACAAGCATGGGCCAGAGCACCTGGCCACTTTTCTTTGTATTCATGCCCTTTGCAGTGTAACTTTTCAGCTCCTCTCAAGATGTGGGGTCTTTATTCCTACTCCTTAAATCTGGGGTGACCTTCTGGTTTGTTCTGGCCAAAAGAATGTGGCAAAGTAATGTGCAATTTTGAGGCAGACCTTCACAAAGCCTTGGCCTTTCTATTGCCTTTCTCTCTGCTCCACCTGTCTCCTACTCTCAACACCACCTCCACCCCACTACATGTAAATAAGCCCAGGCTAACCTGTTGGAGGCTGAGAGACCACATAGATCAAAAATTCCCATCTCTCCAGCCAACAGCCAGCCAACTCCCAAAAGCCACGGTGCCTCGCTGACCTGTAGCTGGCCACAGACACAAGAGGAAGAAGCCCAGCAGAAACCAGGACTCCCCAGTTGAGCCCAGCCTCAGTTACTCACAGAATCATAAGCAAATAATAGGTGGTAATTTTGAACCACTAAGTTTTGGGGTGTTTTTATACAGAATTATTGTGGTAATAGAAAAGTGATGCAATGGGGTAATACAACTCTTATACTTCACAGAGTTGTGGAGGAAATTAACTGGGATGGTCTTTTTAAAGTGCTTAATTGGGTTCCTGAATGAGGCAGCTTTCCATAAATGTTCATTATTATTCTTGGCCTGAGGCAATGTGTCCCATGTGAAAATCAAAACCATGATCTCAGCCAAATTAATTATGCAAGAAATGGACTCCGCTTGAGCATCCAATCAGCCACTTGTGGACCATATGTGGCCCCCACCTACAGAAGCCTGGGCCCTGCCTAAAATTTCTAACAAAATCTTTTTTTTTTTTTTGGAGACAGAGTCTCACTCTGTTGCCCAGGCTGGAGTGCAGTGGCATGATCTGGGCTCACTGTAACCTCTGCCTCCCGGGTTCAAGTAATTCTCCTGTCTCAGCCTCCCAAGTAGCTGGGACTACAGGCGCCCACCACCACACCCAGCTAATTTTTGTATTTTTAGTAGAGACAGGGTTTCACCATGTTGGCCAGGCTGGTTTCAAACTCCTGACCTCAGGTAATCTGCCCACCTTGGTCTCCCAAAATGCTGGGATTACAGGCATGAGCCACCACGCCTGGTCCTAACAAAACCTTTTTAAAGTTATATAATTACCACACACTCATGAGTGAGATGGGAAGGGCTCTGTGAAGTTTGGTGAACATATAGTAATACTGGACTCACCTGCCAAATATGAGGGGCCTACCAAAAGACAGCAGACAGGTTTCAACAGTCTCTTCACGTTCAAGCAGAAACTCAGTGTGCCCGGCTTCTAAGATCTGCTGGCCTTCCCCCAGAAAAATGCCAGGCTTGCATGTACTGGACATAAGGTGTGAACAGCTGGCCTCTGGAGACCAGCCTTAACACCCACGGTGGAGGAGTGTTGAGCAGAATGGATTTTGGAGGATCTGTGGTGCTACTTGACTCTGATTAAAATTCTGATTTCAGAAGTAGTTCACAGATTTGGCACCAATACAAGTTATATGTGCAAGCATACTGTTTGCTGCTTTGTTTGTAGGCAAAAAATTGGAAACTGCCAGAATATCAACCAATAAAGGATGGTTGAAGAAACTGTGATACTTACACACCTATGGAATACTATACAGCTCTATTTAAAAGTAAATTAAATCTATGTCTTTTGGCCTGAAGGAATGTCTATGATGTATTGTGAAGAGAAAAATCGGCCAGGTGTGGTGGCTCATGCCTGTAATCCCAGCACTTTGGGAGGCCAAGGTGGGCAGATTGCTTGAGGTCAGGAGTTCGAGACAGCCTGGCCAAAATGGTGAAACCCTGTCTCTACTAAAAATACAAAAATCAGATGGTCGTGGTGGTGCACCTCTGTGATCCCAGCTACTCAGGAGGCTGAGGCAGGAGAATCGCTTGAACCTAGGAGGTGGAGGTTGCAGTGAGCTGAGATCATGCCACTGCACTCCAGCCTGGATGACAGAGCAAGAAAGAAAAAAAAAAAAAAAAAAAAAGGGAGAAAAATTAAGCTGCACAATAATGCATAGAGAATGACTCCATTTTAATAAAACAACAAAATCCCATTTTAAGTGTATAAGAATTTGTCTAGATTTGTGTGAATGTGGAGAAGGTGTGGAAGGAATTTGTCTAGGTTTGTGTGGGTGTGGAGAAGGTGTGGAAGGAATTCATTTAGGTTTGTATGGGTGTGGAGACGGTGTGGAAGGAATTCGTACAGGTTTGTGTGGGTGTGGAGATGGTGTGGAAGGAATTCATTTAGGTTTGTGTGGGTGTGGAAACGGTGTGGAAGGATACATGCCTGGAGGACTGGCGTAGGGGGAGATGATTAGCTTTTCCTTTCTGTTTATTTTTTTATTTGGAAATAACTGCAAACACAGAAATGTTGCAAAAATAAAACAGTACAAAGAATACCTATATACCCTTTACTCAGATTGACCTACATTCCCTCCCTACCTACTCCCTTCCTCCTTCCCCCATCCCTTCCTCCATCCCTGTTTCTTTCACTCATAAATTCTGCCCATGTGTGCACATACACACACACAAACACACACACACATACATGTGGGACAATGTCCCAGTTCCTGACCAAGGCCTTGTGTTTTTCCACTGTCTTGTGCCTCTACTATTGCTGTGGTAAAGCATTCTCCTGGTGCCTGCTGTAGTGCTGCCATGAGACCAGAAGGAACATGTGTGAGGCAAACCTGAGCCCATCAGCACAACATCTAAACCCAGCAGCACACAGATTATGAGTCTTTTTTTGTTTTCTTTTTTCTTAAGACAGGTTCTCACTTTGCCACCCAGGCTGGAGTGCAGTGGCGTGATCATGGCTCACTGCAGCCTTGACCTCCTGGGCTCATGTGATCCTCCCACCTTAGCCTCTCAAGTAGCTGGGACTACAGGCACAAACCACCATGCCAGGCTTTTTTTTTTTTTTTTTTTTTTTTGGTAGAGATGGGGTTTCACCATGTTACCCAGGATGGTCTCGAACTCCTGGGCTCAAGCAATCCACCCACCTCAGCCTCCCAAAATGCTGGGATTACAGGCATGAGCCACCATGCCCAGCCACACATAGACTGAATTAGAGTGGCCCAACCAAGCCCTGCCAACCTGTAGACACATAAGAAAGAAATACCTATTGCTGTAGACTGAGATGTTTGCATTTGCTTGTTATGGAACAATGACTGACCAATACAGTTGCTAACACATAAAACACTTGCTTTATGCTCAGAGTGCTGTAAAAATTTTGCTTATATTAACTAATTTGATAAGCAACAATCCTTCTCACAGATGAGGAAATTGAGGCTCAGTCACTTGCACAAAGCCACATAGCTAATAAGTTAACAAGCTATGTGACTATGGGACACACTGCCTCTGGACATATGCTAGGTGAGACAACAATTGATGGTGGTTTAAGCCAGTTTGAGTTGTCATTTCCATTACTTGCAACCTAAAGCATCCCACCTAATTCAGCTGTACAGCCTTCTTCCTACCTCACTCCTGCCTTCCTTATCTCTAGCCCCGGGGATTTTGATTACCCTGGGGAGAAGCCTTGCTTTGCCCAAACATTGATTTACACCTGGGCTCCTCCATGTAAACTCCAATGGTTTAGATTTTTAGTGCACAAAATCCAGTGAGTCTGGTCTTCTGTCTATAGTAATTCAGGGAGGAAAAGGATAAGCACCAATATAATACCAAAGAAAAAGTGATTGTGAGAAAAAATGTAACCAACACGGGGTCAGCTTCTACCTACAAGAGATAAAGTGAGTCCTGCTTCATTCTGAGTAGGTCGATTACCAAACGTTCAGACAGGCCTTCCGGCTTGGAGAAAGAAATGCACTTCAGAAAGTGAAATGAGGGCCTGTCCAGCATTGGAGGCACAGTGTGCCTGGGGGCTCTTCAAGACTAGGGTTAAGCAAAGGCATAGGATCTACGGGGTGAGGCGGGTTAGATAAAGTGCACAGATAGACTTCTATCCTTGATTAGTCCCTCACACCTGTCGTTCTCAGTCTTGGCCGTCTGTCAGGATCATCTGGACTGGGAAGCTTTTACAAACCTCTATGCCAGGGCTGCACCCCAGACCAACTACATGAGATTCTCTGAGGAAGGAACCCAGGAACCTGGTGCTTTGTGCAGTGAAGGTTAGGAATTACATGGTTCTAGCCCCACACTGTTTGGGGTACTCTCTACTCCTGAGGATAACCACCATTGTTGTGTACCCACCAGTTATGAGGCACCATGTAGGACTTCACATACCCCTCACAACAAAAGATATATTTTTAACAAGTAGGGAAGCTGAAACACAGGTAGCAAATAGTAAGTACAGGATTCAAGCCCAAACAATCCAAAGGCCAAGTATTTTACAGCGGCTGTAATGCAAATAACCTGAGAATCAGAAGAGAAAATAGAAATTTCTATGAGATTCAAAAGGGAGCAGGGTTAAGTGGGAAGAAAGAGCAATCTGGGGTTGCTGACTGGAGGGAGCCAGAGAAGGAATCCGGGTTCCTGGGATGGTGACACCAGGCCTTCATTGACTAATGGGAGCAGATAGAAGAGCGAATCAGGCTGTGCAACTGGAACAAAGGGCCTCCAGAGAAAGAGAACAGATGATCAGTTTCTCCTTACAGTCCCTCCTCCTAGCATTCAGAGATGAGCACTGGCGGTTGGTTGAGGCCCAGCTGAGGGACTAGAAGATGCAACAATACCTGCCTTTGGGTTGTTTTGCCTTTGTCTTGGTCTCTTTCTTCTCTTGCCCTCCCTCGCTTAACCTCCTCCTCACTCTAATAATTCATGAAATAAGCTTCTGAGGCTTCCCCGTAAATTCTCCAGATGCAATCAGTCCCCTCAGACTCGTGAGGATTACCACCAAAACTGTAGCAAGAACTTATTTAAATAAATGAGAAACACCGAGATTCCCCTAAAATGTTCTGAAAGGTATGTAGTTGTATCTCATTGTTTCAATTTGCAATTCTTTAATGTGATGTTGAGCATCTTTTCATATGCTTATTTGCCATATATATCTTCT
Source organism: Theropithecus gelada (assembly GCF_003255815.1). Lineage (NCBI taxonomy): Eukaryota > Metazoa > Chordata > Mammalia > Primates > Cercopithecidae > Theropithecus > Theropithecus gelada. The sequence goes on along the minus strand of NC_037678.1, from coordinate 89,630,958 downwards.
TTGTTAAGTTTTAAGGTTATTTGTATATCTTAAATAAGTCTATTACAATTATGTCTTTTAGTCTGTGGCTTGCCTTCTCATTTGTAATGAGAAGGCAAAATTTTTAACCTTAGGAAAGTCTAGTTATTTCTTTCATTAATCATACTTTTGGTATTATATCTAAAAAGTCATCATCATACCCAAGGTCATGTAGATTTTCTCCTAAGTAATCTTCTAGGACTTTCATAGCTTTGCATTTTACATTTAGATCTCTGATCCATTTTGAGTTAATTTTTATGAAAGGTGTAGGACCTCAAGTTCTTCTAGCATCCTTTGTTGGAAAGACTATCTCTGCTCCATTGTATTGCCTTTGCTGCTTTGTCAAAGATCAGCTGACTATATTCATGTGGGTCTATTTCTGGGCTCACTATTCTGTTTCGTTAATCTATTTCTTTACTCTTTCATCAATACCATTACTTTGTCATGAACGTGGAATAGCTCCCCATTTATTTAGTAACTTGATTTCTTTCATTAGACTTTTACAGTTTTCCTCACATACATCTTATGCATGTTTTATTAGATTTGTACCTAAGTATTTCTTTTTTGGTACTAGTGTTAATGGTACTGTGTTTTTAATTTCAAATTCCACTTGTTCATTGCTGGTATATAAGAAAGTGACTGGCTTTTTTTGTATTAACCTTGTATCCTACAACCTTGTTATAATCACTTATTAGTTTCTGGAGTTTTTTTTTTTTCCTTTATTATTCGTATTTTCAACACAATCGTATCATCCGCAAACAAAGATAGCATTATATCTTCCTTCACAGTCTGTATACCTTTAATTTTGTTAGATTTGTACCTAAGTATTTCATTTTGGAGGTTGCTAATATAAATAACATTGTGTTTTTAAAATTTCAAATTCCACTTGTTCATTACTAATATATAGGAAAGTGAATGACTTTTGTATACTAACTTTATATCCTGCAACCTTGCTATAATCACTTGTTAATTCCAGGAGTTTTTAGTTTATTCTTTTGAATTCTCTACATAGGTAATCATGTCATCTGTAAACAGTTTTATTTTCTTATCTTACTGCATGAGCTAGGACTTCTAGTACAATATTGAAAAGAGTGGTGAAAGGAAGAGGACATCCTTGCCTTGTTCCTGATCTTAGTGTATACACTTCTAGCTTTTCACCCTTAGTTATGATTTTAGCTGTAGAGTTTTTGTAGGTGTTCTGTATCAAGTTAAGGAAATTCTCATTTATTCCTACTTTGCTGAGAGTTTTTATCATGCATAGGTATTGAAGTTTGTCAAATGCTTTTTATGCATGTATTGATATAATCATGTGATTTGCCTTCTTTGGTCTGTTGATGAGAATTGCATTAACTGATTTTTGAATGATGAACCAGCCTTACATTCCTGGATATATCACACTTGGTTGTCTTTTATAATTCTGTTTATACATTGTTGGATTCAACTTGCCAATATTTTGTTGAGAATTCCCGCACCTATGTTCATGAGCGATACTAATCTGTAGTTTTCTTGCAGTGTATTTGGTTTTGGTATTAGGTTAATGCTGACCTCAGGAATGAGTTAGGAAGTAGAACCTCTGCTTCTATTTTCTGAAAGATAGATTGGAAAATAATTGCTATAATTTCTTTCCTAAATGTTTGCTAGAATTAACCTATAAGCCCATCTGGGTGGGTGTTTATATCATGGAGTTGTAAGAGTTCTCTATGTACTCTGGATATAAATACCTTATCAGATATATGACTTTGAAAGGTTTTCTTCCAGTCTGTGGGCTGTCTTTTCACTTTGTTGATGATGTCTTTTGAAGTTGAATGCTTTTAATTTTTATTAAATATAATTTATCAATGTTTTATCATTTGTGATTTGAGCATCATATTTAAGAAACCACTGATTAACCAAGATCATGAAAATTTACTCCCATGCTTTCTTCTGAGAGTTTTATAGTATTAGTTCTTACATTTAGGTTTATGATACATTTTGTGTTAATTTTTGTATGATGTGAAGTAGGACGTGGCGGGGTGGTCCACATTCATTCATTTGGCATGTGGATATCCAGTTGTCCCAGAACCATTTTCTAAAAAGACTATTCCTTTCTCATTGATCAGCTGGTAAGGGTTTATTTTTAGGCTCTTAATTCTATTCTGTTGTTCTGTATGATCTGTCCTTATGCCATCATCACCACACTGCTTTGATCACTGTAGCTTTGCAGTAAGTTTGGAAGTGAGAAGTGTGGCTGGGTGTGGTGGTGCATGTGTGTAATCCCAGCACTTTGGGAGGCCAAGGAGGGTGGATAACCTGAGGTTAGGAGTTTGAGACCAGCCTGACCAACATGGTGAAACCATCTCTACTAAAAATACAAAAAATCAGCCAGGCGTGGTGGCAGGTGCCTGTAATCCCAGCTACTCAGGAGGTTGAGGCAGGAGAATAGCTTGAACCCAGGAGGCGGGGGTTGCAGTGAGCTGAGACCATGCCATTGCAGTCCAGCCTGGAAGACAGAGTAAGACTCTATCTCAAAAAAAAAGAGAAAGTGAGAAGTAAAAGTTCTCCATTTTGTACCTCATAAGTCATCTATTCAATACTTTAAAAAGTAGGAAATTAAATATAATACATTGGGTTGAATTATAACTTTTTTAAAATTTTGTGTGCTAAAAAGGAAAGGTTCTGATGTCTACGGCCCTGCTGACATCCCCTCAGCATGCAGAAGTGTTGTGACACCAACTGGATTCAGCCATGTGGCCATTTTCCTGGGTACCTGAGCCCACACAGTGCACTATATCCTGGGAACAAGCAGTCCAGCACATCAGGGAGGCTGCTCCCAGGATATAGAGAGCAGAGGCATGCACTCCCCAGACACTGAGAGCTGCCTGCCCAGGGCCATTGCCACTGGCAGAGACCCAGCTTGTCCGGCAACGGAGCTGCTGTACACCCTTATGCATGCACCACCTGAAAGTCAATGACTGACCTCCCCAGAGTCTGCTGCTGCCATTGCTGGTACCCATGCCACTGTCATGGCTGGTCCCCATGGCCCACCTGGCCCACTGCTGCCACTTCCCTGCTCATGTGCCTGAGGACTGGCTCACCAGGGGCCCATGCTGCCACTACCAGTGCTCACATGTTCCACCTAGGGACTAGCTTGACAGAGGACCCACTGCTGCCCCCACTAGTGGCTGCCCCCTGGGGGTCCAAGGACAAGCCTACCAGGCCTGCTGCCACTGTCATCCATGTTCCCACCACCTGGGGGCCTGATGACTGACCCACCAGGGGCTCTACTGCCCACGTGCCCTGCCCAAGGGCCTGAGGACTAGCCAGCCTAGCCACTGGTCATCCCAGTCCCCAGCAAAGTCTCACTACAACCTCCACAAATTGTAGCCAAAGCCACTGAGGCATTCACAGATACCACTGGCATTGATACAGTCAAAGAAATCATATGAAGACTACACTATGGTGCCCACCCATAACTAAAGGCAAAGTGCCCTACCCACTGACACTACAGATACATCTACTGGAAAAAGTAATTCCCTATGAAAGGTATTCCATAGAAGCGGAAGAAGCATCTGTTACATCAGATGTGCAGATATCAACATAAAAACACAAGAAACATAAAAAAGCAAGGAAACACAACACCTCCAAACAGACACACACACACACACACAAAATAATTCTCTAGTAACAGAACACAAAGAAAATAAAATTTATTAAATGCCTGAAAAGGATTTCAAAATAAAGATCTCAAGGAACACATGGAGATACAAGAGAACACAGGTAACAAAACAAAGATATCAGAAAAGCAATTCACAATCTGAATGGGAAATTAAACAGATAGATATATACATATAAAAAGCAAACATAAATCCTGGAAATGAATAATTCAATAAATGAAATTTAAAAATACAAGATCTTCAAAACTGGACCAGATCAAGCTGAAGAAAGAATTTCTAAACTTGAAGACAAGTCTTTTGAAATAACCCAGTCAGTCAAAAATAAAGAAAAAAAGAGAAATTTTAATGAAGAAAGCTTACATGACATATGGGAAAACATCAAGCAGACAAATATTTGAATTTTGGGAGTTCCAGAAGGAGAGGAAATGAGGAAAGGCAAAGAGAACCAATTTAATGAAATAGTCAAAAACTTCACAAGTCTTGGAAGAGATATAGACATCCAGACACAGGAAGCTCAAAGATCATCAAATAGATTCAACCTAAAAATATCCTCTCTTAGGCACATTATAGTGAAATTATCAAATGTCAAAGACAGAGAAAATGCTAAAAAACAACAACAAAAAAGCATCAAGTCACATATTAGCCCCTTCAGACTAACAGCAGACTTCTTAGCAGAAACATTATGGTCCAGGAGAGAATGGGATGATATATTCCACGTGCTGAAAGAAAAAACCTGCCAACCAAGGGTACTATACCCAGCAAAGCTATCCTTCAGAAATAAAAGAGTAGTAGTCTTTCCTATACAAGAAAAATGGAGGGTATTCATCACCGCTAGACCAATTCTACAAGGAATGCTTAAAGGAATCCTATATCTGGAAGTGAAAAGACAATACCTATCATCATAAAAACACATGAAAGTCCAAAATTTGCTGGTACAGCAGATACACAAGTGAAAGGAAAGTAAAAAAGAATCAAACATGATTACTACAGAAAACCACCAAATCACAAAGATAAGCAACAAGAGAGGGAGAAAGGAACAAAGGATATACAAACCGATCAAAAAACAATTAACAAAATGACAAAAGTAAGTTCTCACCGACTATCAATAACCTTGAAGGCAAATGGCTTAAATTCCCTAATTTAAAAATACAGACTGCCCGGGCATGGTGGCTCATGCCTGTAATCCCAGCACTTTGGCAGGCCAAGGCGGGTGGATCACTTGAGGTCAGGAGTTTGAGACCAGCCTGGCCAACATGGTAAAACCCCGTCTCTACTAAAAATACAAAATTAGCTGGGTAAGTTGGCACATGCCTGTAATCCCAGCTATTCAGGAGGCTGAGGCAGGAGAATCACTTGAACCTGGGGGGCAGAGTTCACAGTGAGCTGAGATCGTGCCATTGCACTCCAGCCTGGGCAACAAGAGTGAAACTGTGTCTCAAAAATACTACTAATAATAAAACTAACTAACTAAATAAATAAAATATATAGACTGGCTGAATGGGTAAAAAAAAAAAAAGTTAAGATTTGACTATATGCTGCCTACAAGAAACTTGCTTCACCTGAAAAGACACACAAAAACTGAATGTGAAGAAATGGAAAGACATTGCACACAAATGGAAACCAAAAGCATGCAAGAGTAGCTATTCATACATCAGACAAAATAAACTTTAAGTCAAAAACCATAAAAGGAGACAAAGAAGGCCATTATATAAATTGATAAAGGGATAAATTCAGCAAGAGGATATAACAATTATAAATATATATGCATCCAACACCAGAGAACCTAGATATATAAAATAAATATTATTAGAACTTAAGAGATAAGTTCCATTGGTCTGAAAAGGCCTTTTTGAGAAAACCAAAAGGAGAGATAGACTCCAACACAATAATAGTTGGGGACTTCACCACCCTACGTTCAGTATTGGAGAGGTCATCTAGAAAGAAAATCAACAAAGAAACTTCAGACTTATACTGCACTCTAGACCAAATGGACTTAACAGATATTTATAAAACATTTCATCTAACTGCTGTAGAATACACATTCTTCACTTCAGTATATGAACCTTTCTCCAGGATAAATCATATGTTAGGTCACAAAAACAAATTTCAACAAGCATGAGGAAACAGCGAACATACCCAAATTCAGGGACATTCTACACATTAGCCAAGTACTCTTCAAAATGTCAGTGTCAAAAGACTCAGGAACAATTCCTGGTTATAGATTAAAGAAGCATGGCAACTGAAGGCAACACTGGATCTTGGATATTCTTTTGCTATAGGGGCAGTAGTAGGACAATTAGTGAAATCTGAATTTGATCTATAGATTGGATAACAGCATATTAACACTGATTTCCCTGATTTTGATCATTGTACTGTGGTTAGGTAAGAACATTCCTTGCTTTTAGAAATACACACCAAAACATTAAGGGTAAAATGGGCATGACATCTAACTTTTAACTTGTCCAGAAAAAAAAAAGTGTCTGTGTGTATGAGTGAGTGTGCATGTGTGGGAAAGAGAGGAGGGAGAGGCAAATGTATAAAATATTAACATTTACAGAACTGGGGTACAGAGTACCTGGAAATTCTCTGTACTCTTTTGCAACTTTTCCTTAAGCCTGATATTATGTCAAAATTTAAAATAAACATTTTAAAGTTACTGTTCGGTGAGTCGTTCCCTTTGTACCTTTATCCCAACTACCCAGCTGGCTCTAGAAAGTTTCTTCCTTGAGTCTGCATCTGTTTTTTGTTTTGTTTTGTTTTTTGGAGACAGAGTCTCATTCTGTTGCGCAGGCTGGAGTACAGTGGCACAATCTTGGCTCACTGCAACCTCCACCTCCCTGGTTCAAACCATTCTCCTGCCTCAGGCTCCCAAGAAGGAGCTTGGATTAGGCACCCACCACCATGCCCGGCAAATTTTTGTATTTTTAGTAGACACGGGGTTTTGCCATGTTGGCCAAACTGGTCTCAAACTCCTGACCTCTGGTGATCTGCCCATCTTGGCCTCCTAAAGTGCTGAGTGGCGTGAGCCACCACACCCAGCCTTGAGTCTGCATCTGAACAGGGCTAATTACTGCTATTTGTCTTACATACCCCTTTGAAGATCTGATAAAGCTTCAGGCCCTCTCCCCAGAAATACATACTCATATATACTCGCCTTTGCATACAACCACCTCAGATTAAGAACCCTGACTTGGGAGACCAGCAAACAAATATCTAAACAAGAAGTTTAGAGGTCCCACAAGCAAAGTGAATGGGAAGTATATGACTGGGCTCTGAATCATGAGTCCCTATTCAACGTTCAAGGGCCTCTTTGGCCTTGGATGATTTCCTCCTACATCCTACACACTTCTGCAGATAGGGAGGGGGCTGGCTGGGAGGTCCATTCTAGCCTGGACTTCGATGCTATCTTCTGCTTACTATCTGTGCATCCTTGGGGAGTTACTTAACCTCTGAAGCCTGTTTTCTCTTCATAAAATAGAGGCAATTATAGGACCACCTCATAGAGCTGCTGGAGAAAGAAGAGTTCAGAAATGAGAGCTTCCATTATTTTTGCATTTTTAGCACCTAATATTGTCTGCTTAATGCTTTGTGGCCTTTGCTGTTTTTACCAAGCCCAGCCTTGCATTGGCTCTGCAAGAGCTGAGTAGTGTCTACTCCTCAGTGGTAAGCAACTACTCAGAGGCATGAGGCCACAGCCTAAGGCTTAATCACAAGGGCCCATGTTGCCAACAATCTTTGCTTCCTCAAGACCCTCTAAGATCAGGCTTTTGCTTTTTATCCCACTTGGAGCCTAATGTCCTTCGCTGGCCATATCTTTTCATTTAATTGAACCTTTAGCAATATTCAGTTTAACTGGAATACTAGACATTTTGGGCAAATGTGAACATATTAGTACCGTGTTTGCTTTTCAACTGTCATTTATCTTCAATTCAAAATTCTCTTTCTCGGAATGAAATGAATTATAAAGTGTCACTCAAAGTGAAAACAGGTCTGTCTTGAACTCCTTGAATATTCATTAGGAGGAAAAGAATGAAATTTCAGATTGGTGGTGCACATTTGTGTGTGTGCATGTGCATACACTCACTCTCTCTCTCTCTCTCTCTCTCTGGAGGCTCCTAGAGTGTCCCAAACCATAAGCTAAAACTGCCCGTCTTCTTAGGGTTTCAGCTCTATCCAAAGCTTTGGAGTAGAGTTAAAATCCATTTTAATATTAAAACAAATCAGATACACTTAAAGAGCAGAATATAACATACCTGTAATTTTTTATTTGCTTTTTTGAGACGGAGTCTCACTCTGCTGCCCAGGCTGGGAGTGCAGTGGCACAATCTCGGCTCAGTGCAACCTCCACCTGCCGGGTTCAAGCAACTCTCTTGCCTCAGCCTCCTGAGTAGCTGGAATTACAGGTGTGCACCACCACGCCTAGCTAAGTTTTGCACTTTTAGTAGGGACAGGGTTTCACCATGTTGATCAGACTGGTCTGACTCCTGATGTCAGGTGATCCACCCTCCTCGGCATCCCAAAGTGCTGGGATTACAGGTGTGAGCCAGGGCGCCTGGCCCATAGCTGTAATTTTTAACAATGAAACCTCAAAGGACATAAGTTCTTGCCAGGTCATAGCTGGTGCCTCCTTCTGTGTTGGGGTTTTTGTAGGGCAAGGCTGGTTTAGCTCTCTGGGAAGGGGAGGAAAGCGGTAAGCTGTCCAGAGGACTTGTTCTCCAGAGGCAAGCCATCACTGCTTTGGGGATCTTGGCAACTGAGCGTCTCTATGTGCCCAGGCCTCAGTCAAGGCTGGAGAGGACGAGAGCAGCCTCAGTTCCCAGGGAGCCCAAAACCTGGTTAATACAGACAACAGCACCTACCCCTGCACAGAAGAGCCATTGCAGACACTGATACAAGCTAGCATTTTAGCAAATAAAGGCATTATTATTTGCCGAGTAAAATGTAATGTGGGGAGGCATCAGCACATGGCCTCTCATATAGTTCTCTAAATTTAGTTTATCTAACATTAAACTTCAATGGTTTCAAAAATTTTGTAACAGAATTTTGATCAACTTGCTTCCATTTTTAAAGCTAGATCTGTCTTTAAAAACAAATAGCTGCCAGGTGTGGAGGCTCATGCCTGTAATTCCAGCACTTTGGGAGGCCGAGGCGGGCGGATCACGAGGTCAGGAGATCGAGACCATCCTGGCTAACACGGTGAAACCCCATCTCTAATAAAAATAGAAAAAAAATAGCCAGGTGTGGTGGTGGGCGCCTGCAGTCCCAGCTACTTGGGAGACTCAGGCAGGAGAATGGAGCGAACCTGGGAGGCAGAGCTTGCAGTGAGCCAAGATCACGCCACTGCACTCCAGCCTGGGCGATAGAGCGAGACTCCGTCTCAAAAAATAAATAATTAAAAATAAAAATAAATAAATAATATAAGAACAAACAACTTACAAATGCCATAAACCTTAAAGAACACAGAATAGGCCAGGTGCAGTGGCTCATGTCTGTAATGCCAGCACTTTGGGAGGCTGAGGTGGGCTGATCACCTGAGGTCGGAAGTTTGAGACCAGCCACGGCCAACATGGCAAAACCCCATCTTTACTAAAAATACAAAAAATTAGGCCGAGTGCGGTAGCTCTCGCCTGTAATCCCAGCACTTTGGGAGGCTGAGGCAGGAGAATTGCTTGAACCTGGGAGGCCGAGGCTGCAGTGAGCCGAGATCATGCCACTGCACTCCAGCCTGGGCAACAGTGTGAGACTCTGTCTCAAAAAAAACAAAAAACAAAAAACAAAAAAAATTAGCCGCGTGTGGTGGTGGGAGGCTGTAATCCTAGCTACTTGAGAGGCTGAGGCAGAATTGCTTGAACCTCAGAGGCAGGGGTTGCAGTGGACCGAGATGGTGCCATTGCACTCCAGCCTGGGCAACAGATCGACACACTGTCTCAAAAAAAAAAAAAAAAAGAACACAGAATATTCCCTTGCAATCCCTTCCATCTGTGGCCTAGCCTTGGCATTACTCTCTAACCATTAGCCCTACTTTACTATCTGTGCATCCTTGGGGAGTTTCTTTACCTCTCGAGCCTCACCTTTCTCTTCTATAAAATGGAGGCAATTACAGGACGACCTCATGGAGTTGCTGAGACAATGGCTCTGAGAATGTCCTTCGGCTGTTACTGGATAGCAGAGGTGGCCCATAAGCATTCTCCCCGAGTGATGGGGCACAAATAAAAGAGTATGTGTGCCACATACTGGACACGCCAGAGGGATGAACGCACCCACTTAGAGCTTAGTGAAGAAAACCATTTTTACATTCTTAGGAGAAAGTAAAATAATGTACTAAATATTGAATTTATATATCATTTTCAAATAAAATCTCTTCAAATATTTTCATGAGAAACTTGATCTGGTTTTCATGGACATTTAAAAAATATCAGATATTACCCTTGAAACGGTTGCATACAATTCCTAATCACGAGCTTTTTTTTTTTTTTTCTTAAGACAGAGTCTCACTCTTTCACCCAGGCTGGAGTGCGGTGGCGTGATCTGGGCTCACTGCAAGCTCCACCTCCTGGGTTCAAGTGATTCTCCTGCCTCAGCCTCCCCAGTAGCTGGTACTATAGGCGCCCGCCACCACGCCCGGCTAACTTTTTGTATTTTTAGTAGAGACGGGGTTTCACCGTGTTAGCCAGGACGGTCTCGATCTCCTAACCTTATGATCCGCCCGCCTCGGCCTCCCAAAGTGCTGGGATTACAGGCGTGAGCCACCACGCCTGGCAATCACAGATGTTAACAATTCTCTCTTCTAGTTCTTGATTGTCACCAATGAGAAACATTGACAAAAGTAGGTGATAAAATATTTAACCCTCCTGGCTGGGCACGGAGGCTCACACCTGTAATCCAGCATTTTGGGAGGCAGAGGTGTGTGGATTACCTGAGGTCGGGAGTATGAGACCAGCCTGGCCAATATGGTGAACCCTGTCTCTACTAAAAATACAAAAAGATTAGCAAGGTGTGGTGGCATGCACCTGTAATCCCAGCTACTCAGGAGGCTGAGGCACGAAAATGGCTTGCACCTGAAGGAGGAGGCTGCAGTGAGATGGCGCCACTGAAACCCAGACTGGGCGACAAAGACACTGTCTCAAAAATAAATAAATAGATACATTTTTATAAATTTAACCTTCCTTTCTTTAGAATCTGAAAATTTCTAAGACTTGAAACTAGAAGTCTTAGCAGTCCATCTCTTTTTCTAATGGACAAATGTAACGTTGATAATTGTGAAAATGTGAATGGTATGAATCCAAAAGACTTTTTTTCAAGTCATGTGTTTTTAAGTGGCAGCAAAGCTCTAAACTAGGGGTTTCAAATCCCCAGACCATGAACCAGTACTGGTCTGTGGCTTGTTAGGAACGGGGCTGCACAGCAGGAGGTGAGCAGTAGACAAGTGAGCAAAGCTTCATCTGTATTTACAGCCGCTCCCCATCACTCGCATGATCACCTGAGCTCTGCCTCCTGTCAGATCAGCAGTGGCATTGGATTCTCACAGGAGTGTGAACCCTATTGTGGACTGCATATTTAAGGGATCTAGGTTCTCCTTATGAGATTAGATTCTCCTTATGAGAATCTAATGCCCTATGATCTGTCACTGTCTCCCATCACCCCTAGACGGGACCATCTAGCTGCAAAAAAGCAAGCTTAGGGCTCCCACTGATTCTACCTTATGGTGACTTTTATAATTATTCCATTATATATTTCAATGTAATAATAATAAAGTGCACAATAAATGTAATGTGCTTGAATCATCCTGAAACCATTCCCCCCTCAACCCCAGTCCATGGAAAAATTGTCTTCCACAAAACTGGTATCTAGTGCCAAAAAGGTTGGGGACCACTGCTTTAAGCCATAGAATGTGTTCGGTGAAGTGGTCTCCCTGCAGCCAGCTTGGAAGCTACAAAAGCCACAATCCAGTGTGTGTGAGGCTGCGACCTGGGCCTCCCAGGGCCTCCAGAAAGCCTCCCTGACCTTCCTAGTCCGCTCCACCAGCCACCCCTGGCCGCACAGGAACTCCTCGGGAGGCAGCTCCATCCTTGCCCAGGCTGACAATGTGGGCCGCATGTGGTGAGCTCCAGGAGCTGCTCACATCTGCTGCTTATGGGACCACCAGGCAAGCCATCAGACCCCATTCTGCCCAGCCCTGAGGCAGCTGCATGCAGGAGCTGGTGGTTAGATTTCCAAAGTCATTATTAAAAGTTAAATTATATATATTTACAATATATCAATCATATTTAAAATCAATACTCAAAACGTACTAAATGTCAGCCAGGTGCAGTGGCTCATGCCTGTAATCCCAGCACTTTGTGAGGTGGGAGGATTGCTTGAGGCCAGGAGTTTAAGACCACCTTGGCCAACCCTATCTCTGTAAAATACAAACAAACAAAACAACTTACTACATGACAATTATGTGACTGCTTGTTACTATAACCTGTGCTTCTGAGGTAACTTACATCTATTGTTTCTGTGTGACAGAAATACAATATAATGGTGGCTACTATACACATCTTTCTACCTCTGGGTTTAGTGACATCACATTGGTAGCTTGAAAATTGGCCGTGGTACTGGGTGCGGTGGCTCACGCCTGTAATCCCAGCACTTGGGAAGGCCAAGGTGGGTGGATTACCTGAGGTCGGGAGTCCGAGACCAGTCTGGCCAACATGGTGAAATCCCATCTCTACTAAAAATATAAAAATTAGGCTGGGGGCAGTGGCTCACACCTGTAATCCCAGCACTTTCTGAGGCCGAGGCGGGTGGATCATGAGGTCAGGAGATCGAGGCCATCCTGGCTAACATGGTGAAACCCCGTCTCTACTAAAAATACAAAAAATTAGCTGGGTATGGTGGTGGGCGCCTGTAGTCCCAGCTACTCGGGAGGCTGAGGCAGGGGAATGGCATGAACCTGGAAAGCGGAGCTTGCAGTGAACTGAGATCGTGCCACTGCACTCCAGCCTGGGTGACACTGTGAAACTCTGTCTCAAAAAAAAAAATACAAAAATTAGCTGGGTATGGTGGTCGTGGTGGCACACGCCTGTAATCCCAGCTACTTGGGAGGCTGAGGCAGGAGAATCACTTGAACCCGGGAGGTGGAGGTTGCCGTGAGCCAAGATCGTGCCATTGCACTCCACCCTGGGTGACAAGAGCGAAACTCTGTCTCAAAAAAAAAAGAAAAAGAAAAAGAAGATTGGCCATAGTAACAGTATTTCACCATGGAAATCAGCAAACACGACAAATCAGGGGCTTGGTTTACTGCTCCCCCTCTCCCCACCTCACCCCCCGTCTGTGGTCATTTATCAGCACATTACTGACCGCACCCAGTGCGGACAAACCCCAAGGAGCTCTGGCTGTCCCAAGGGCTGAGGGGATTCACACGTGACGCACCTGGAACCTGCTCTGCTGGACAGAATGTTTGTTGGGTCTTCGGCGTTTCTAGGTGGACTTCGTCACCATGCTTGGGCCAGTGGCCTTCCAGACCTATGCTCTGATGTCACCTGCAATAGAATTCCACCTTATACAAGCAGCAAAGCTACAGGGGAAGACTGAGCTGCCCTTCACACACGTGGGCTTACCTGGAGCCATTCCATCTGTGACAGCACAAACTGTCCATCTTCCAGCCTCTTAACCTGAGCAGCCATCAGTCTTTTCCTTCAGCTCATAAAACTGAAATTTTACTGCAGTCTTTGGTTACTTTTGTAGAGATTCTTCTGGCATGGGGTAACCTGTATATAATGTTGTAAAGTTCTAAGAGGCTAAGAGCTGCCTTTACCTATCCAGGCAAAGAGAAGGGGCTGAGTGCAATGAGAAACACTTATGATTTGTGATAAACAGAAAGTTTCCATGCCTATGATATTTAAAAAGTGAAAAAAACAAGAGGCATTACTGAGGTCTCTCATCACATTGAACTCCTGGTACACACAGTTCATTTTCTCCCTCCTTCATCCAATGTGTGGAGTACTGGCTCTGCGCTGGGCACCACTCCGGGCACTGGGGGCAGTACTAAGTCACACACACACAGACCCCCTAAACTACCCCTCACACCTCCCAGCCCCCTCCGCAAGGCTTAGCCAGAGCAGTGAAGGCTGCAGGCTGTGGTGCCAGACTGCCTGGCTTTGAATTCAGGGTCCTCCGTTTGTGATTTTCTTGACCTTGTTGTTCCTATTACTACAAATGTGTGAGGTGGGTCTCATCAACCCTGTTTTACAGATGAGGAAGCTGAAGCATGACATTCACTAAGACTGTGAACTTGTTTCTAATAAATAACTATAATACGTTTCTCAGAGTCAAGTATGTACTAACGAACTCACAAGTATGTGAGTTAGGTATGTATTAAGGAAGAGTCTCATGACCCCATGGCCATTCCCAGTTCTGAGGTACATAATGTTTTTATTGCAACTTCCTGCTGTTAAGATACCTGGAGGATATCCTTAACCACACTGTGTAATGCAACCCCACATTGTGGGGTCAACTTGGATGCTTCTCTCCAGGGTTGTAGTGAAGACACCAAGCCACTTGCAGGAGACAGTTCCAGGAAAGGTCCCAAGGCAATGTGGCTTTCAGGTGATGAAAACTTTATGTAAAATATGTTAACTGCCTTTAGAAAATTTAAAATTATGTTTCTGGTTCTTAAACATCCTGCTGTAAATAGAGCTCAACCTCCCTAGAAAAAGACTGGGTAAATATGGACAATAATTAATCAGAATTCCTACACCCCGCTACGGATCCCGAAGGCCCACCTGGCTACTCCAGGCCACCTCCCAAGGGGACAATCCAGACTCTCTCATGAACACACAATTGAAGGCAGAGTTCTTCAGCTTGTCAGAACTCATTCAGAACTCATTCTCGCTTTTGTGGCATGAAAAAGCAAGGCTTCCTCCTTACTTGATATTCTGAAACTTCACAGTAAATTTTGACTGTAAATCCACCAAAACATGGCTCTTCCGCAACCCAGCCCCAAGTCTGGCACTGTGGACACTCACTTCTAGAGGACTAGCTAAGGGTTTACTACAGGGCTAGCTCAGAAGGGCCAGAGAGAAAGGCAGATCAAAACCAATAGCTGCCCCACGCACAGGGGCCACCAAGCCCATCCCTGGGAAATGGCCCTGCCCCAACACCTAAACAGGGACTGGAGTGGGGCAGGGAGTCAGCTGTCCCCACTCTCTGCTAAAGAGACAAGCACAAGTCCACTCCTCACTTTGTCCAGTCAGTCCTGCCCCATGAAAGACACAACAAGGATGCAACAGACAACCCCTATGTGGGACACACCACGGGACAACTGATGTTGTTGGTGGCAGCGCAGTAATAGGGCGGCGGCACTCTAGATGAACAGGCAGTGGAGACAGGACAGTAAGTCACTTATGTGGACCCTGCTTGGCCGCTGATCCAACAAACCAACTGTAAAACGAATTTCTAAGACAATTCGAAAGGTGTGACTACAGGTTGACTGCTAGATAATTCCAAACGTGTTCATCTTGTTAGAGGACTGATAATGAACATGAAATTTTATAAGAAAATATCCTTATTTTTTAGAAATACCTATCTGAGTAAGTAGTGGTAAAATTATATGATATCTAGAATTTACCTTAAGATATTTTAGCAAAAAAAAAAAAAAGGATAAATGAAGCAAATGAGACAGAATTTCAACAATTATTGAATATGGGTGATGGGGTTTGTGGCATCATTCTCTTTGTGTATGATTAAAATATCTCATAGGCCAGCTGTGGTGGCTCATGCCTGTAATCTCAGCAATTTGGGAGGCCAAGGTGGGCAGATCACTTGAGCTCAGGAGTTCAAGACCAGCCTGGAAAACATGGTGAAACCCCATCTCTACCAAAAACACAAAAAATTAGCCAGGCGTGGTGGCGTGTTCCTGTGGTCCTAGCTATTCAAGAGGCTGAAGCAGAAGAATCCCTTGAACCTGGGAGGTGGAGGCTGCAGTGAGCCAAGATCGTGCCAGTGCCACTTCACTGCAGCCTGGGCGACAAAGTGAGACCCTCTCAAAATTAAAAAAAGAAAAAAGAGATGAAAAGGGTTTCTAAAAATTTCTCAAAATTAAAAAAAAATGTGAAACAGTCAGTAAAAGCAATCACAGCCTTCCTCAGCTCCTTGAAGTTATAGAGACAATTATTTGAGCCCCTCTTTGCAACAACAAATGCCTGACATTCACATACAACAATCACAAGCTGGTTTACATATGAGGAAATGTTGTCTCCTCAATTTTACTTCGTGGTGTTACAATCCATTCTGTCAGCAAAAACCTTTCAAAGAGGCAGAAAACTCTTGGGAGGCAGGGTGGGAGGTAAAGAAAAGGAAAGAAATAGGTAAGGCAGTGCTGCTACAGTTCCTCTCACAAATGAAATGGAGCCTCGACTGTTTCCCCAGATGACTGAACAGCTTCCAGATTGGCTTAATGTGGGAGCTCAACACATTCTCTCTCACACAAAGGAATTCGAGCTGGCTGCAAGTACAGCTTCTAGAACAGATGTTCTTAACTTGCAGTCGACAGATCCCTGATACAAAATTTTAAATGTGCATGACAGTTGTCTAGAGAGTATTCAGCCTTCTTTGGATTCTCAAAGTCATCCATGTCCCAAAAAGTTAAGAACCACTGATCTTAATTAAAGAGGGTTTGAAAGCAAACTGACTAGATCGAAGCTCTGGCCATGGGTTGTGCAAAGAAAGCTTTTTATTTGAGAACACCTGATACTTTTGGAAATGTTCTTGGATCACAAACAACCTGATTGACAGTCTATCTCCAACAGCCACAAACAAGGCAAACAGTCTAGTCCTGCAGACCATACAGGGTACATCTACAGAGGGTTCTACTTGCATCACCCACACTTCCACTCCTGTGAAACAACTGTCTTGGGTATGAGAAGTGCCAGGATAGGCCAGGTGAATGGCAGGCTGCCCAACAACCCCAATCCCAAACCAACCTCCCAGGCCATGGGTCCAAGTCCCTGCAGGAAGATGTTAATAGGCAGAACAGGTAGAACATGTAGACACAAACATCTAGTTTATTTTTTCTGACTGTAACCAAAGTCAGCAAAAGAAACAATGAAACTTCAGTGCCCTAGAAATCCTCCTGGATTCAATGACAACACATCAATGGCTGGGCACAGGGTTGGATTCCTTTTATGAAATCATCTCATAATCTCTCATCATCCCAGGACAGGACAGTGCCTCTTGGGACTGCATGAATCTTTAATAGCTACACCACATTTTCTCATCCTTTAAGTTACGACAGACAGGTTCTCTCTCTCCAAGAGCATCAGGTTAGATGCTCTTTCACTCTTACAACCATCAGGTGGAGAGAGGACCATGACATGGTTCATTTAACTGTGGAGTCTGGGATGCTGGATGAAGGCATCTCCAGGCAGGACTGGAGGGTGATTTTGCTAAAGGCTGCTCACTGCTCATTTCACTGCATGCCGCTTTTCTCACTTCGGCTGGGAGTTTGAAGGACCATGTAATCACAGAGAAGATTAGGACTCCCTGTGAAATCAATCACTGCCTTTAGTGATTGTTCCACGATCTGTTCTCCAATAGTGCATGCATTTCTCTTTCAGCTGTATTCACATCAGCGCCGGAGCCTCAGAAAGAATGCGTGTTTACACTCTGTACTCTCCAACGGGTAATATTTATCATAGAAATCTAATACATATTCTTCAGTCTTGAATCCAAACTTCTGGTACAGTAGCATAGCGGGGTTGCTTGCTGAGACGTGAAGGGTTACGTCCTTGCCCATGCAGGTCTGCCAAAAGAGTGGAAAAATACAAGATAAAAATGGAAAGGCCTGAGGGAAAATGAGTAGGTGAAGAAACGCTTTTAAGTGTAGGCAGTTAGTTATGGAAACTGGAGAAATCAGAGACTGAGGCTGAGACATTGCAACACCTAGCAACAGCTGGAAACAGAATGACATTTTGCTGCTGATCAAAACATTCACAAGACCAAGGAAATCGATAGTATTTTGGGCGTTTTTTATTTTTCTTTGAAGCAAAGGGTCAATGGGGATATTACTATTGTCAGCTTTATTATTTATAACTCGCTTACCTTTAAGTATGTCAAACATTTCAATACCCAACACTATGATAACCTTGAATAAATACAGAACAAAATAAATTTTGTTTTTAAAACTAGATGTTATCTTGTACCTCCCCAAAACCTGTAAAAATTCCTTACTAAGCCTGCTAAATTACGTGTACAAACATGAAATATTAAGAATGTAATGATAAAACCTGAGGCCCTTGTATAGACCTTCTGAATCCCAAAGTCCACCTTCTGTCTCTCTAAAACTGGCAGAATTAGCTTCTTAGAACTGAGATTTCTACATTCAGCTTTGACCTAATCTTAGGGGAAAAGAGTAACAATCATTCTATCAACACAAGGCAAGTCCTTAGATTATTTAATCAGCTACACAGAGTAAGGTGTCCCAAAAGTCATATCATTTAAGAACTTACTTTTTAATAAAGAAGGCACTGAAATACTGAAGTTGATAGAGTCCTTGAGATTTATAACCCATGGTTCTCTCAGGCCTCTAAGAACTCCTCTGTTGACCGTCATCTGATAGCTACCTGCTTTCTCTGCTTAACTTCCATGTGTATCCATAGGAATTTTTAGGTCAAGAGAGCACTTACTAGTATGCCAGGGACAAGAGCACCTTGTAAATTTTTAAAGCAAATTTTGAGGGGTCATGTTAGTGTTTGCAAGATTGCAAATATACGTGATCTCACCGTGGCCATCATTGAGTATCAGCGACTGTGCGCTACCTATGTTTGGGCCCTCAGGTGTATGGTCTGGCTGGAGGGGAAGGTGCCCACCTGCAAAGATGAACCGCTCCTCCACTGGCCTCGCAAACACTCAGCAGGGACTGACTCTGTACAGCCCTCATGCTGGGCACCAAGGACACACACACACAAGGACAAAGTACTACTGCTGCCCTGTCTTCAGGCCCTTACCAGTGACAGATAAGGCAGCAAATCCTCTAAGTGCTCTCCTAGGTTAAAAAGACACATACTGAGAGATCTCAACTCTTGGGTGGGATGGGGCAGAGAAAGGGAGTACTGTAGAAATAACTGAGAAACTCTCAAGAGAAAACCACCACCCAAAGTAGCACATATTAATTACTCAGTGAGTGATTTACACAGTCACCGCCTAAGGAGAGAAGGAAAGCAATTTCTAGGAAAATGGTTCTCAAGGTTCCTGCCAACATTTGGGAATTATTAAGCAAGTTTCATTAAAAATTGGAGAAACAACTTTTATCATCTTCATCTCCTCTTTAAAAGGAATCTTGCCTGCATAACATATAATCCTCCATACCAAATGGTTTCTAAGTAAAAGTTGACTAAAAAAACTCTAGGGGAAAAAAATCCTTGCATGTTTTTTGATGTTGGTGTATGGTGTGTTTTCTTCAAAGGTGATACAAATATATCAAAGGATGAATTATAATTCAATACTAGAATCAAATCTTAGAAGGTTCATATCAGCCTTATACAGTGATGGTAAAATTAAAAACTATCAGCAATAATAAAATATGTAGCTAGGCGTGGTGGCTCATGCCCATAATCCTAGCACTTGGGAGGCTGAGGTGGGAGGATTGCTTGAACCCAGGAGTTCAAGTACAGACCAGGCAACACAGTGAGACCCTGTCCCTACAAAAACTCACCCAGGCATGGTAGTGTGTGCCTGTGGTCCTGGCTATCCAGAAGGCTGAGGCGGGAAAATCACTTAAGCCCAGGAGGTTGAGGCTGCAGTGAGCTATGATTGTGCCACTCCAGCCTGGGTGACAGAATGAGACCCTGTCTCAAAATATATATATATATTCTTATTGATACAGTTGTGCTAAAATGTTTACAAATATTTTTAAAAATAAAAATAATAGTCCTACCCTCACTTCTCTGAGTTGCGAAGGTGATGATCCTAAGAGCAGTAGCTATTACTAATATGAATAGTCTACCCTAAAGCTCTTGCTTTTGGTGTTTTCTCATTTTATTTACTACACGTGTTCACAAACTGGTTTCTATGAAAGCTGGGTCTAAATAATAATCTTATTTTACAGGGTCGGAGATTTTTGTCTGTGTGCTTTGACAACCTCATGAATGCTGATGACTGGCTTTCTTCACTTGGTTTCCAAGGAAACCATTCCATTGGGCCATGCTGGGAAGGGCTAGCTTAGCTTCATTCCTCCTCCAGGTTGTTCAGGGGAGCCCAGACACAGGTGATAAATCATAAACATAGACAACTTACCTGAATCAGATGATAGATCATGAAAGTTGCAATTCCTGCTCTTCTCCATTCAGGGTGGACAAAGAGAAATGAAATGTAAGCTTCATTGTATTTCACGTCGGGAACCATGAAGCCAAAGGCAATGATGACTTTCTTATAAAGAACAACAACACTGAAGTCTGGGTACTGCAGACACTCAGACAGGTCAATGCCTAAGAAAAGAAACCATCAGAGACTCAAACCACATGCCTTTGAGAATTAAGGAACACCAAGCTGTTCAGCATGTACATATGGCTACACCTGCATGCTAAAAAAAAAAAAAAAAAAAACACCAAAACTGGAGGTAACATAGATACCACACATCCAGATCATAAAAATAAGAGTGAATTTTAGAAAACATTGAAATTAACATAGTATTTTCTAAGTACATATATTAAAAGAAGAGTGGCAGAATAGGGTAGGTAGCAGTGCACAGGTTCAGAATTGGACACAGCTGGCTTTGAACTCAGCCTCCTCTACCATGTGTGGCTTGGCACATTTCAAAATGTCTCAGAGACTCCGTTCCTGCAATGCGTAACATGAAGAGCACACCTAGACCTGACAGGGTTGAATAAAGATCCCCCCGAGCGTGTTCTATCACATCCTTTACCCCACACACATATAATTTATAAGCTCTTTTGTACAAACGATACCTTTCACAAAAAATAAGTAAAATATGGTTCTATGCATAATGTATGGAAGGCACCTAACATAAGGGCAGGAAGCAGAAGATGATCCCAGAATGTTACTTTTGGCTCAATATGACTCCCAAAAGAGTGAGTGCAGCTCTGCCACCACATGCACGGTTATGTGATTATGTGACAATAAAGATGACACAGCTCTAATCTTGATGAAATCGTATCTAACACCTGAAAGGTACGTATTATTTCCTTTAGGTTTCAAGGCAGCATGGGAAAGCAGATCCACAAAGAACAGTTTATATTTAGCAATGAAAATGTGTTCCTTTAATTAATGACTTTGGTCTTCAGAGGCAATTTTGTTAAGGCTGATAAAATGACAAATTATACCAGGCCTACCCTTATTCTCAAAGTCTGTGATCAGGGTATTTGGCTTTTAAAAAACACCTTCTGGCTGTACTAACACTCTCTAAGGAACAGCTAAATAAACATAAAGAATTATTAAGCCAAAAACAAAAGTGTCCAAACACGCCCAAGCTACCAGTCTGTGCATCTTTGATAGACATTACCTGGTATCTAAATATATGCAGAAGCAAAACAGGATGAATCTTTTACTCTGGAAGCAGAGACAAACAGGGAAGAGAAACAAACAAAAACACTGTTCATTGCTGGCTTCTTCTAGATTTTAGGAAAACAAGAGGTATTTGTATTTTAGTATTTCTATATTAGCAGAGACAAACTAAATGAAATCATAAATAAAAATCTTAAGGCTATCACATAAACTAACTTTAAAAATTGCTAGAATGGACTGTACAGAAAAATGACCTGCCTGGTTTGGGAGGGGGAACATACCAGGCCAAAAAAACTCCTGACACATGGAATTGATCGTTGGGATGTGATTTGGCCGCACATAACAGTAATCGAGAGGCGCGTCGGGCTCCGGCGTCCAGTGAGGGTCGCTCCTGTGCAGGTGGGAACGAATCTGTGACAGGAGCTGCAGTTTGGGTGGCTTTGTTTCATAATCACGCCTCCGGTACCACAGAAGATAAACAAATTCAAGTCAAGAAAAATACCTGGTATTATTCCTAGCTTTTTGACTCATGTAAACTCTTTGATCTGCTTGAAACTTTAAAGTAACCTGCACTGTTTTACACAAAGCTGGCTTGATTACAGCTATACTTTTATGTATGAAACCTAAAATTCACTCTGAACATTCATCAGGCTAAAGCCCTCTGTACCCACCAGGGACTGTGCCAGGTGCCTTCATGAACAAAGTGAGGAAACAGAAACAGCATCAGATTCACCCCGAGGAGTCAGACATGAGGATGCATCT
This sequence comes from Theropithecus gelada, assembly GCF_003255815.1. Lineage (NCBI taxonomy): Eukaryota > Metazoa > Chordata > Mammalia > Primates > Cercopithecidae > Theropithecus > Theropithecus gelada. Next base: position 89,609,023 of record NC_037678.1, on the reverse strand, counting down.
CCAGTGCCTTGGAGGCCAGAAGAGGGAACATTCAACTTTGTGGGGCATTTGGGGAACACCAGAGACAAAGTGAGCTTGGAGCAGGCTCATAAACAGCTTCTCACTGTGCCTGCCCAGGAATGTGGTGCTGGCATGGACGGTGAGGGTGATCATGGAGCTGCAGGGCAGTTGGAGTGCAATGAGTGCAATAATGTGCTCTCATTTACAGTGCCAGACACTGCTGGGACCTCTCTAGCAAGCTCAGCTTCCATTTCATTGCCTGGACAATGAGATTCATTATTGGAAACTGTTTCATATACATCCAGTCTAGATGGAGGCTCAACTGAGACATCTTTCACATTTTTTCACTTCAGACTACTAAAAATATACAACTTTAGTATTTAAAATAACATAATGAGGGCCGGGCCCAGTGGCTCACGCCTGTGATCCCAGCACTTTGGGAGGCCAAGCCGGGCGGATCACTTGAGGTCAGGAGTTCAAGACCAGCTTGGCCAACATGGTGAAACCCTGTCTCTGCTAAAAATACAAAAATTACCTGGGCTTGGTGGTGCATGCCTATAATCCCAGCTACTCAGAAGGCTGAGGCAAGAGAATTCCCTGAACCCCGGAGGCGGAGGTTACAGTGAGCCAAGATTGCACCACTGCACCCCAGCCTGGGTGACAGGGCGAGAGTCTGTCTCAAAAAATAATAATAATAATAAAATAATGATTATGATAATCACAAAGCAATCTTTCAGTTAACTTATTCTTGCTTTTTAAGTTTCTTTCAAAGGACCATGTTCTCTGTAAAAAAGTAGAGTTGAAACAAGCAAAGGACAAAACTGGAGGTGAAGCACAGAACTCAGTCCTTGCCAATGCTGCTCACAGTTTGTGATCTTTATTCTCTCCAACAGGAGAATAGGGCACAGAAACCACAATCATTATCTCTTATGACACACCTGACATCACATCTCTAGTTCTCCATATACCTGATATAAGGTTTCAAGATCCGAGAGGTATAAGGGCTGACAATACTCTGGTCCACAGCCATATCTTCTGATCCCACCAAGCGATACAAAAACTTGGTGGTCTGGTGTCGAAATCCCTTCCTGGATGGCAAGGAAGTCTATGAGAAAGAAACACTGGTTATACACAAATAAAATTACTCAGCCCAGGCGCAGTGGCTCACGCCTGCAATCCCAACACTTTGGGAGGCCAAGGCGGGCAGATCACAAGGTCAGAAGATCGAGACCATCCTGGCTAACACGGTAAAACCTCGTCTCTACTAAAAATACAAAAATTAGCTGGCCGTGGTGGCAGGTGTGCCTGCAGTCCCAGCTACTTGGGAGGCTGAGGCAAGAGAATGGCATGAACCCAGGAGGTGGAGCTTGCAGTGAGCCGAGATCTCGCCACTGCACTCCAGCATGGGCAACAGAGAGAGACTCCGTCTCAAAAAAAAAGAAAAAAAAAAGAAAAAAAATTACTCTGAGAATTGGTTAATTTCCATATAATTAGTATCATATTTTTATGTGTCAAAAAGTAGGTCTTTTTGTATTACTTATTTGGAAAGCTCAAACTTCAATACAAAGTTTGTAGACACCTTTGCATAAAACTAGACATAAAAAACTAACCCCAGCTGTTTAAAATCAAAATAGTAATTTTAAAATTATGAAATCATTAAAAAAATTTTTTAATTCATTACAGTGAGAGAGATGCAGGATTGAACCCTGGATTTGCAGCTTCTCTAGGCTTCACTTTGTCTATATTATGCCTTCAACCCATTCACTAAATATTAACCAGCACTAGTATCAAGTACGTAACACACACATGGGTCATATTATATGATCACTCTGTTATCCAAAGAGCCACTGGGGCCAACTACTACTGTATATAGAATTTTTGAAATACATCTCTGATATGGTTTGGCTCTGTGTTCCCAGACAAATCTCATCTTGAATTGTACTCCCTTAATTCCTTTGTGTTGTGGGAGGGACCTGGTGGGAGATAATTTGAATCATGGGGGCAGTTCCCACCATACTGTTCTCGTGGTAGTGAATAAGCCTCACGAGATCTGAGGGTTTATCAGGGGTTTCTGCTTTTGCATCTTCCTCATTTGTTTCTTGCCACTGCACTCTAAGAAGTGTGTTTCGCCTCCTGCCATGATGCTGAGGCCTACCCAGCCATGTGGAACTGTAAGTCCAATTAAACTTCTTTTTCTTCCCAGTCTTGGGTATGTCTTTATCAGCAGCATGAAAACGGACTAATATAATAAATTGGTACCAGGAGTGGGGTGTTGCTGAAAAAATATCTGAAAATGTGGAAATGACTTTGGAACTGGGTATAAGGCAGAGGCTGAAACAGTTTGGAGGGCTCATAAGAAGACAGGAAAATGTGGGAAAGTTTGGAACTTCCTAGAGATTTGTTGAATGGCTTTGACAAAAATGCTGACAGTGATATGAACAATAAGGTCCAGGCTGAGGTGGTCTCAGATAGAGATAAGGAACTTGTTGGGAATTGGAGCAAAGGTGACTCTTATCATGTTTTAGCAAAGAGACTGGTGGCATTTTGTCCCTGCCCTAGAGATCTGTGGAACTCTGAATTTGAGAGAGATGATTTAGGGTATCTGGTGGAAGAAATTTCCAAGCAGCAGAGCATTCAAGAGGTGACTTGAAGGACAGGCATGGTGGCTCATGCCTGTAATCCTAGCACTATGGGAGACTGAGGTGGGCGGATCACCTGGGGTCAGGAGTTCAAGACCAGCTTGGCCAACATAGTGAAACCCTGTCTCTACTAAAAATACAAAACTTAGCCAGGCATAGTGGCACACACCTGTAATCCCAGCTACTTGGGAGGCTGAGGCAAGAGAATCACTTGAACCTGGGAGGCAGAGGTTGCAGTGAGCCGAGATCGCACCACTGTACTCCAGCCTGGACAACAGAGCAAGACTCTGTCTCAAAAAAAAAAAAAAAAAAAAAGTGATTTGGGTGCTGTTAAAAGCATCCATTTTAAAAGGGAAACAAGACATGAAAGTTCAGAAAATGTGCAGCCTGACAATGCAGTAGAAAAGAAAAACCCATTTTTTGAGGAGAAATTCAAGCTGGCTGCAGAAATTTGCATAAGTAACAAGGAGCCGAATGTTAATCCCCAAGACAATCTCCAGGGCATGCCATAGGTATTCATGGCAGCCCCTCCCATCATAGACCTGGAAGCCTAGAAGGCAGCCTGGGGACTTGCTGCCCTGCACCCCAGCCGCTCCAGTCATTGCTAAAAGGGGCCAAGAAACAGCTCGGCCCATGGTTTCAGAGGGTGCAAGCCTCAAACCTTGGCAGCTTCCACTTCGTGTTGAGCCTGAGGGTGCACAGAAGTCAAGAATTGAGGTTTGGGAACCTCCACCTAGATTTCAGAAGATGGATGGAAACACCTGGATGCCCAGGCAAAAGTTTGCTGCCAGGGCGGGGCCCTTATAGAAAATCTCTGCTAGGGCAGTGCAGAGCCCCCCACAGAGTCCCTACTGGGGCACTGCCAGTGGAGCTGCGAGAAGAAGGCCACTGTCCTCCAGACCCAAGAATGGCAGATCCACCGACAGCTTGCACTGTGCAATTGGAAAAGTTGCAGACACTCAATGCCAGCCCATGAAAGCAGCCAGGAGGAGGGCTATACCCTGCAAAGCCACAGGGGTGGAGCTGCCTAAGACTTTGGGAACCTACCTCTTACATCAGTGTGACCTGGATGTAAGATAAGGAGTTGAAGGAGATCATTTTAGATCATTTAGAATTTGCCCTGCTGTAATTCAAGCTTGCATGGGCCCTGTAACCCCTTTGTTTTGGCCTCCCATGTAGAACCGCTGTATTTACCCAATACCTGTACCCCTATTGTATCTAGGAAGTAACTAGCTTGCTTTTGATTTTACAGGCTCATAGGCGGAAGGGACTTGCCTTGTCTCAGATAAGACTTGGGACTGTGGACTTCTGGGTTAATGCTGAAATGAGTTAAGACTTTGGGGGACTGTTGGGAAGGCATGATTGGTTTTGAAATGTGAAGACATGAGATTTGGAGAGGCCAGGGGTGGAATGATATGGTTTGGCTCTGTGTCTCCACTCAAATCTCATCTTGAATTGTATTCCCATAATTCCCACATGGTGTGGGAAAGACCCAGTGGGAGATAATTTGAATCATGGGGGCAGTTTCCACCATACTGTTCTCATGGTAGTGAATAAGTCTCACGAGATCTGATGGTTTTATCAGGGGTTTCCGCTTTTGCATCTTTCTCATTTTTCTTTTGCCACCACGATGTAAGAAGTGCCTTTTGCCTCCCACCATGATTCTGAGGCCTCCCTAGCCAGGTGGGACTCTAAGTCCAATTAAACTTCTTTTTCTTCGCAATCTCAGGTATGTCTTTATCAGCAGTGTGAAAATAGACTAATATAATCTCTTTTCTAGTGAATATATTCAACAAAAATGGGAGTGATGTAGAATATCATCCCTAAAATAAATTTCAGTAGCACAGAGGTCCTATCAGGGGTTCAGTGAGGAAGAGGTCTCTGTTCCCTAGGAAGGTATTCTAACAGACTTGGTGGATTTTATGTATTTCCTTTCAAACCCCAAGAGCTGGACTGGAAATATGTTGTTCTTCAGTGACTGCCGCTCCAGGGCTCTCAGTCATGTACTAACAGAACATGTGCAATTAGAGCTTCATAGCAAAGAAATCAGATGGAAGATTAAAAGGCACATTTATAAAGTTGTTTGCGAAGGGTTGGATGAAGTTTAAAAACCTGAGCTGTTTTTGTAGAATCAGTTTGCTCTTAACCTAGAAAATAACTTTGTTAAAAGAAAAGAGCAAGATTCCTTCCATTATAATTTGCTTTCATACCTTCCCAAACTGGACACCAAAATTTTCAAAGGCCAACTTTGAATTCTTCCAAGGCTTAAAGTCAGTTTCAAGGTAAAACTGAAAAGTGTGGTATGTAATTTCTAAATACAGCCACTAACAATTCCTCCATCCCTACAGGTGTAAGTGGCTCCTCATACCAAAAGGCAGGATAAATTTCCCCTCCCCCTGAAGCTGGGTGGACCTTGTGAATGGCTCTGACCAATCAGAAAGTAGCAGAAATAACTTTCTGGGACATTTGAGTCTAGATCTTAAGACAACTGGTGGCTTGCTTCCACTTTCTTCCTCCTGGAGTCAGCTAGACCAGTTAATGACTAGAGGCCACAGGGAGATGGACTCTGGAGGAACAGAGGTTCTCCTGGTCATTCCAATCCCAAACTAGCTCCCAGGTTAATGCAGCACGAGTGACCCCAGCCTTCAGCCTACTAAGTAAAGAACCACCCAGTAGTACCCACTCAATCCACAGGATCAGAAAAAAGATACAGGTATCAAAAGCCACTAAGTTTTGGAGTGGTTTATAATGCAGCAACAGATAACTGAAACACCAGCCACTGAACTACTTACTGCACTGCACAGAATACTCTCATTATCTGGTTAATGTCTCAAGGTAAGTTCTGGGGAGCTCTATCCAAGTTATACAGACCCCTAACTTCTTCCCACTCTAGTGTAAACCGCTCCCAAAGCTGCCTGGATCCACTGCCTCCCATTGGTCTCTCTGCTCCCACTCTTACACCCATACTATCCACTCTCGACACAGAGGCCAGAGTCTTCTAAAAACACAAATTCACTTCCCTTGAGCAAAACTCCGACATGGCTTCCTACCACATGTTCAGAATGCAGTTCAAACTCCTTACTTATGACCTGCAGGATCCTGCAGGATCTGGCCCCTGTCACCCCAGTGGCCTCATTAGCCACCAACCTGTTCCCTCTGCCATCACTAGGTTCCAGCCACATACACCAACCCAACTCCTGCTTCAGGGCCTGTGCCTGGGCCTTCCACCCTGACCCTTCATCACCCTGGCTCCTCCTTGTGGACTTAGTTCAAGTGCTGCCTCCTCAGAGAGGCTGTCCTGAACCCCCATAGAGCAGTGCTGCCCGCTACTCCTCCACTGGCCCTGCGTTCACTCTGCATGATGTAATCTTATTTGCCTGGCGAGCTAGTTAATGTCAGCTCCCTGCTCAAGGATGTCCCCTGCCTAAGGACAGGGACTTACTCTGTCTTAGTTCACAGCAGATCCCCTGCTAGAATAGCACTTGGCACTTTTTGGGTTTTTTTTTTTTTTTTTTTTGAGACGAAGTCTCACTCTGTTGCCCAAGCTAGAATGCAGTGGCATCATCTCAGCTCACTGCAACCTCCACCTCCCGGATTCAAGTGATTCTCCTGCCTCAGTCTCCTGAACCGCTGGGACTACAGGCACATACCACTAAGCCTGGCTAATTTTTGTATTTTTAGTAGAGACGGGGTTTCATTATGTTGGCCAGGCTGGTCTTGAACTCCTGACATCATGATCTGCCCACCTCAGTCTCCCAAAGTGTGGGGATTACAGGCGTGAGCCACCACACCCCGCTTTTTTTTTTTTTTGAGACAGTCTCATTCAGTTGCCCAGGCTGGAGTGCAGTGGCATGATCATGGCTCACTACAGCCTTGACCTCCTAGGCTCAAGCGATCCTCCCACCTCAGCCTCCTGAGTAGCACATGTCACCACACCTGGCTAATTTTTGTGTTTTTTTGGTAGAGACGAGGTTTCCTCATGTTGCCCAGGCTGGTCCCAAACTCCTGAGCTCAAGTGATCTGTCTGCCTTGGTCTCCCAAAGTGCTGGGATTACAGGTTTGACCCATGTTACGGCTCTTGGCGTATGTTATGTACTTGACTTACATTTGCTGAATGGCAAAGTGTGGGGGGGAAAAAGCATCCCAATGTCAAATAAGTGTGAAAAAATGTTAAATGAGTTTCTTTAAACTTCTAGTTCTCAACAAAATGGAGAGCTAGGTGGGCTGCTTGGTCCCCTTCCAAGCCCATCTGAGAGACGCTCCAGACATGAGAGGGAAGGCAAAACACAAGGCTGGGAGAAAGCCCGGGGAGGTGACGGGTGGCTGGGTACAAGTGAGGCAGCAGACTAGAGAGGGCAGAAAAAGGCTCTGCCCCACAGATGGGTCAGGGGCTGCTTGGTTAAGCCATGTCCTCCCCCGAGCACTTCTCTGAGAGAGGTAGATCACTGCCAATCAACTTTGCCAGCCACGTATCGGCTGGAAGGTAACACCAGAGCGGCACTAGAGCCTTCCTGGGTGGAGGGTGGCCACCACTCTGGGCAGCCCCTGAGCATCCCACAGTCCTAGGAAGCAACACCAAGGGGAGATCAAAAGCAGCACCTGGGCGAGAGGTCCTGGGAGGTTCCCTGAGAGAAGACGGTGGCTGATTGTGGGAGAAAGAGAGGATGAGAAGTGGTTTTGCCCAGAACCTCCCATTTTACTAAACTTGCCGACAGGGTCAAAGGTGCTGAAAACACTAAGGGGGTATGAGGTCACAGAGGAAAAAAAAAATCAAGACTTGTAAATAAAAAGTGCAAGAAAATCGCCAGGTGCGGTGGCTCATGCCTATAATCCCAACACTCTGGGAGGCTGAGGTGGGTGGATCACCTGAGGTCAGGAGTTCGAGACCAGCCTGACCAACATGATGAAACCCCATCTCTAATAAAAATACAAAAATTAGCTGGGTGTGGTGGCGGGCGCCTGTAATCCCAGCTACTTGGGTGGCTGAGGCAGAACTGCTTGAACCCAGGAGGCAGAGGTTGCAGTAAGCCGAGACCACATCACTGTACTTCAGCCTGGGCAACAACAGTGAAAATCCACCTCAAAAAAAAAAAAAAAAAAAAGGTGCAAGAAAACAAAAGGATAACAAACTAAACAAGCTATTACAGGAAAAGGCACACTTAATTTACCAAACAGACAAGAATTTTAAAGTATAACAGTCATCAAAGAAATGCAAATCACAACTGCAATGAGATACTACACTTCATACTCACTAGGATGGCTACAATAAAAAAGACAGACAACAACAACATGGCAAGGATGTGTGGCGAAATCAGAATCTTCATACCCTGCTTGGTGGGAATGTAAAACGGCACAGCCACTTCGGAAGACAGTCTAGCAATTCTTCAAAAAGTTAAACATAGAGTCACATTTGACCCAGCAATTCCACTCCTAGATCTACACCCAGAGAAATAAAAACGTGTGTCCACACAAAAACTTGTATACATATATTTAAAGCAGTATTTAAGTTCATAGTCAAAAGGTAGAAACAACCCAAAAGTCCATCAACTGATGAACGGACAAACTAAATGTCTATCCATACAATGGAATATTAAGCCATATTTAGGAATACTAATATATGTTACAATATGGATGAATCTTGAAAACATTATGCTAAGTGAAAGAAAGTGTTCACCAAAGGCCACATATTATATGACTCCATTTACATGAAATGTCCAGAGTACGTAAATCTACAGAGGCAGAAGTCAATTCATGGGCAGTAGGAATAGGGAGTTTTGGGCAGTAGTAACAGCTAAAGGGTTCAGGGCTTCTTTCTGGGTTAACGAAATGTTCTAAAATTGATTATGATTCAACTCTGTGAATATATTAGGAACCCGTGAATTGTACACTTTAAATAGGTGAATTGTAAGGTATATGAACTGTATCTTAATAAAGCTGTTATGGAAGAAAAAGCATAAGAAATAGCCTCCAAGGTAATGGAGGAGCCTGGAAGCTGGAATGAGTAGTTATGAAGCATCTCTTATTCATTACCAGATATTAAACACATGATCACTGAAATAAAGCACTCAACAAATGATGTCAGGGACTGGTTAAGGATCTCATTAAAGAAGCAAAAGAAAAGACAAACAAAAAAAAACAAACAAAAAAAAGAAGTAATGGTGTTAACATCCATACTCAGAGTCCAGAAGAGGAAAAGATAAAGGAGGAACATATTTAAGGAAGCAATAATGGGGAATTTCCTAGATCACAGCAGCATATCCAAGGACTTCTGGTTTCCAGTCTGGCAGGTAAGAAGCTTAGAAGTCATTCCTCCAGTCTAACAAGTAAACCATTGAACAAACTGAAAAATCAAGAACTCTTGTAGATCTGTAAAAGACATGAGATAACAAGGCAAACCACTGCCCTCAAATTTGGAGAGTAAGAGAATCACAGCACACGGGAGCAGAGCCTCTGCAGGAACCAGCATCAGGCGGAAAAGCCCTGAAGAACTGAAGAACTGCTGAAGGCTCAATGCGGACAAGTGGATAAAAACTTCACTCTGCAAGGTTTACCTCCAGAAGTTGGACCAGGTTCTCACAGTGAATTTCAAAGAAAACTCCCCTCTTGATTCCAGCTGGAGGATGGGAAAAGGAACCATCTTAAAATAAAACAAGCATTGTGTTCTTAGTAAACACCTGCCCTCAGGAGAAGTTATTTTTATCAGAGCCTAACCTATTGGGATTTAATCAGAGCCTAACTCACCCGGGGGAAGAGAAATACCTTACTTCATACCCTCTAGCCATCCTGTCCCAGCTGACTGGGGAGGAAACTGAGAAGCACTTTTGGTTCCCAGCCCAGAGCACAGGCTCAAAAAAGACTGAGAACTACTCACAGAGCTATAGAGGGCTTTCCCTGCCCACACCTCCCACATTTCCAACGGCCTACTTATCATAGCTCCTCTTACCCAGAACATCATCTTCCGCTTTCAACAAAAAATTACAAGGTATACTACAGGTAAAAAAACACAGCTTGAAGAAACAGAACAAACATCAGAACCAGACTGAGATATGACAAAGACGTTACAACTACTGGACTGGGAATTTAAAATACAGGCATACCTCAGAGACATTGCAGGATCCATGCCAGATCACTGCAATAAAGTGAATGTCATAATAAAGCAAGCTACACAAATTTTTGGTCTCCCAGTGCATATAAAAATTATGTTTAAGGCCAGGTGTGGTGGCTCATGCCTTTAATCCCAGCACATTGGGAGGCTGAAGTGGGAGGACTGCATGAGTCCAGGAAGTCAACTGCCAGTTACAGTGAGCCATGATTGTGCCACTACACTCCAGCCTAGGTGACAGCGTGAGACTCTATCTCAAAACAAAAAAAAAAAGTTGACACTATATTGCTGTGCGCAACAACAGCATTATGTCTAAAAAAAAAAGTATGACTTAATTTTAAATACTTTATTGCTAAAAAATGCCAATGATCATCTGAGCCTTCAGTGAGTCCATCATTTTACTGGTAGAGGCTCTTGCCTCAATATTGATGGTTGCCAACTGATCAGTGTGGTGGTGGCTGCTGAAGGTTGGGATGGCTGGGGTAATTTCTTAAAATAAGACAATGAAGTATGCCACATTAACCTGCTTTTCCTTTCATAAAATATATATATACACACACACACACGTGTATATATATATATATTTTTTTTTTTTTTTTTTTTTTTTTGAGACAGAGTCTTGCCCTGTCGCCTAGGCTGGAGTGCAGGGGTGTGGTCTCAGCTTACTGAAATCTCCACCTCCCAGGTTCCAGCAATTCTCCTGCCTCAGCCTCCCAAGTAGCTGGGACTACAGGTGTACACCACCACGCCTGGCTAATTTTTGTATTTTTAGTAGAGACAGGGTTTCACCATGTTGGCCAGGCTGGTCTCAAACTCCTGACCTCAGGTGATCCGCCTGCCTCGGCCTCCCAAAGTGCTGGGATTACAGGCATGAGCCACTGCACCCGGCCATGTGATGCTGCTTGATAGCATTTCACCCACAACATAACTTCTTTCAAAATTTGAGTCAAGCTGTGCCACTAACTTATCAACTAAGTTTATGCAACATTCTAAATCTTTTGTTGTGAAATTTCAACAATGTTCATAGCATCTTTCCCAGGAGTAGATAGCATCTCAAAAAACCACTTTCTTTGCTCATTCATAAGAAGCAACCATTATCCATTCAAGTTTTATCACGACATTTATCGGTCACATCTTCAGGCTCTACTTCTAATTCTAGTTCTTTTGCTCTTTCCACTACATCCACAGTGAATTCTTCCACTGAAGTCTTGACCCCCTCAAAAGTCATCCATGAGGCTTGGAATCAACTTCTTCCAAACTCCTGTGAATGCTGAAATTTTGACTCCTCCCATGAATCACAAATGTTCTCAATGGCATCTAGAATGGTGAATCCTTTCCAGAAGGTTTCAGTGTCTTTGCCCAGATCCATCAGAGAAATCACTATCTACAATAGCTATAGCCTTACAAAAAGTCTTAAATGATAAGACTTGAAAGTCAAAATTACTCCTTGATCTACGGGTTACAGAATGGATGTTGTTTTAGCAAGCATGAAAATAATACTAATCTTAAACCTCTCCATCAGAACTCTTGGGTGACCAGGTACATTGACAATGAGCAGTAATTGTTTGAAAACAATCTTTTTCTCTGAGTAGTAGCTTTCAATAGTGGGCTTAGAATATTTAGTAAACCATGCTGTAAACAGATATGCTGTCATCCAAGCTTTGTTGCTGTATTTATAGAGCACAGCCAGGGTAGATTCAGGATAATTTATAAGGGCCCTAAGATTTTTGGAAGAGTAAATGATCACTGGCTCCAACTGAAAGTTACCAGTTGCATTAGCCCCTAACAAGACAGTTGGCTTGTCTTTTGAAGCTCTGAAGCTAGGCACTGACTTCTCTCTAACCATGAAAGTCCTAGGTGGCATCTTCTTCAACTAGAAGGCTGTTTCATCTACAGTGAATATCTTGCTTAGTGCAGCCACTTCCATCAATGATCTTAGCTAGGTCTTCTAGATAACGTGTTGCTGCTTCTACATTAGCAATTGCTGCTTTATCTTGCACTCTTTTGTGTTACAGAGTCAACTTCTTTCCTAAACCTCATGAACCAACCTCTGCTAGCTTCCAACTTTTCTTCTGTAGATTCCTCCCTTCTCTAAGCCTTTACGGAATTAAAGAGTTAAGACCTTACTCTGGATTAGGCTTTAGCTTAAGGGAATATTGTGGCTGGTTTGATCTTCTATCCAGACCACTCAAACTCTCTCCATATCAGCAATAAGGCTACTTCGATTTTTTATCAGTCGTGCACTCACTGGAGTAGCACCTTCAACGACCTTCAAGAACTTTTCCTTTGCATTCACACTTTGGCTAATTGTTTCGCACAAGAGGCCTAATTTTTGGCCTATCTCTGCTTTTGAAATGCTTTCCTCACTAAACTTAATCATTTCTAGTTTTTTATTTAAAGTGAGAGAAGTATAACTCTTCCTTTTACTTGAACACTTAGAGGCCATTGTAGGGTTAACTGACCTAATTCCAATATTTTTGTCTCAGGGAATAGGGAGCCCCAAGAAGAGGGGGAAACATGGGGAACAGCTGGTTAGTGGAACAGTCAGAAAACACACATTTACCAATTAAGTTCATTGTCTCATATGGGTGTGGTTCATGGTGCTCCAAAACAATTACAATAAGTAACATCCAAGATCACTGACCACAGATCACCATAAAAGATATAATAATAATGAAAAAAGTTGGAAATAATGCAAAAACTACCAAAACATGAGACACAGAGACACAAAGTAAGCACACACTACTAGAAAAATGGTGCCAACAGACTTGCTTGACATAAGATTGTCATAAACCTCCCATTTCTACAAAATGCAGTATGTGAAGTACAATACAGCAATATGAATAAAACAAGGTATGCCTATAATATGTTTAATATGTTAAGGGCTTAATGGACAAAGTATACAACATGCAAGAACAGATGGGCAATTAAAACAAAGAGATGAAAACTCTGAAAATGAATCAAAAAGAAATGCTAGAGATAAAAAACACTGTAACCAAAATGAAGGTTGCCTTTGATGATGGGTTCATTTGTAGACTGACACAGGTGAGTACAGAATCTCTGAACTTGAGGATTTGTCAGTAAAAACTTCCAAAACTAAAAAGCAAAGACAGACAAGATAAAAAAAAAAAGAACAAAACAGACTATCTGAGAACTGTGGAAAATTACGAAAGGTGTAATAAACACACAACGGGAATACTAGAAGACAGAAAGGGATAGAAGAAATATTTGAAGCAATAATGACTGAGAATATCCCCAATTTAATGTCAGACACCAAACCACACATTCAGGAAGCTCAGCAAACACCAAGCAGGATAAATGCCAAGAAGCATATAAAATACCTCTGACCAAAAGAACAGAGTTGTCAAGTAAGACAAATGAGAACAAACACAATTTCTGTGTTTTGGATGTGCTGGAAAATAAAAAAATAGAAAAAAGAGTATAAAGCTTTAAAAAGAGAAAATAAAAGACACTTAACATGCACTTATTAAAGATCAAAAACAAAGAGAAAAATTTTAAAGTTTTAGGAGATGGGAGAATAAAACAAGGAGTCCACTTAATTGATAAGAAACAAAAAAAAAATTTTTTTTTGAGAGACAGTCTCACCCTATCACCCAGGCTGGAGTACAGTGGCATGATCTCGGCTCACTGCAACCTTTGCCTCCCTGGTTCAAATGATTCTCAAGCCTCAGCCTCCCAAGCAGCTGGGATTATACGCATGCACCACCAGGCCTGGGTAATTTTTTTATTTTTAGTAGAGACAGGGTTTCACCATGTTGTCCAGGCTATTTTCAAATTCCTGGCCTCAAGTGATCTGCCTGCCTCGGCCTCCCAAAGTGCTGGGATTACAGGAATGAGCCACTGCGCCCAGTCAAAAATGTCTATTTCTTATCAATACCAGGGTTCTTAGGAGTGACACTGTATGTAAGATGATAATGAAGTCATAATTTCAAAATATCAATGGAAAAAACAAAGTAACAATTTTATGACTGCTATCATTTAAATTAAAAAGTGAAATGAAGATATTCTTAGTCACGTAAGTTTTCAAAATTAACCTCAAAAAGCCCATATTTTTAAAGAACTGTTACAGAAAGCAGTCCAGCAAGAAATTAACCTAGAAAGAAACAATGGGATGAGTGAATAATTTAGTAAAGATTTATGTCATTTAAGTAAGCAACACAAAAGAAAAAAGAGATGAATGCATGAAAATGTACTTTTTTGTTTGGGGGGACAACCACATGATATTAAAAAAAAGAATAAGGAAAAATGAATGTATCTTAAGTTAGGACCTGTAAAAAGAATAAAAATAGAATGTATAACTTTCTTTATGGTACAGAATCAACATCACATAGACTGTTTTCTCTGATCATAATACAACATTACAAATCAAATCAATTACCAAAACATAGCTTAAAATTCTCATGTATCGGCCGGGCGCGGTGGCTCAAGCCTGTAATCCCAGCACTTTGGGAGGCCGAGATGGGCGGATCACGAGGTCAGGAGATCGAGACCATCCTGGCGAACACCGTGAAACCCCATCTCTACTAAAAAATACAAAAAACTAGCCGGGCGAGGTGGCGGGCGCCTGTAGTCCCAGCTACTCGGGAGGCTGAGGCAGGAGAATGGCGTGAACCCGGGAGGCGGAGCTTGCAGTGAGCTGAGATCGGGCCACTGCACTCCAGCCCGGGCTACAGAGCGAGACTCCGTCTCAAAAAAAAAAAAAAATTCTCATGTATCTGAAAACTAAAAAACAGAACTAAATAACCTTTGGGTTAAAGAGGAAATAATGAGAAAAATTACAAAATGCCAAGTACTGATTGGAAATAAAGTAACATTATTTCAAAAGTCAAGAATCACAGCTAAAGCAGCACTTATTGAGAAATTCATAGCTACAAATATATTCAAAGAATAAATATAAAACAAGAGTCTGGATTGAATAAATGCATTTATAGCCACCCCCTATGTAAATACATTAAAATTTATACTAAAATTCCAAGTTAAGACCAGGTTAAAACACAAGCATATAAAGCTTTACTACTTCCCAAAATCCCACTGAAACTACAGAAGCTGACTTAATTAGAACAGTAACTGGTAAGCAGATGGACAAATAGTAACTGATTTAACACCAAAATCCTGAAGTGGCTTCGAGTAAGTTAAATGAGAACTAACCCAATCTATACTGCAGAACCTGCTAAAATCTAGGCGGCAGCAGCAGATTCCTCTGGAACTGGGACCAAATGGGACAACAGAATAAATAAGGAGCAGGCAAACGCCATGTGGAAAGCAGTATAATCCCCAGATCCCTCTACTCCCTCTTGCCGGGTGGCCGCCCTCCCCCAGAAGCCAGGAGGTCTGATTTCTACAGAAGGCCTAACGGGCTCCAGATGGAGGGCGGAGGTGTGAGTACCTGACAAGCTGAATGCTAAGGTCTCTCTTCCCCCACTTGGCAACCAGCATCCTGAGCCCAGAAGATTCTTCCCCGGGACTCTGACTAGATTCAAAGGAAAGACCTAAAGGAAGTGCAGTGGTCCTCAACAGAGGTCTCACCTAGACAATGTGGCTGTATATGGAATTCCCGGTTCAACCTCATTTAGCCAGGGTCTTTTCAGTATGTAGGTCTCAAATTTTACTTCCCATGCAGCTTTTCTCTGGAAGCCATTAAGAACAAGGTAATAAACCTATAACAAGGTAAAGATGGGCCACAGGAAACAGGAGATCAAATACAGAGGATGGCAAAAGAATCTCTAGTGAGGGGAAATCCCAGCACCCCTGCTGAGTTTCACAACGAAGGGTGAACAAGTGTGACCCATGGGCAGACATACTGTAGAATGTAGAAAGTTTCCTCTTCAAAGTTTTCCTTCTTGTTAAAGAATAAATCCTAAGTGTTAGAAATAATAGTTTCTTTTGAAGACTAGCTTTCTTCAAGCCTCCTTGCCTTGTGCTAATAACTCTTTGTTAAGACCTATCCTATGTAACCGCTGGACATGCTCACCAGCACGTTCCACAGTCCATGTCCCTTCCTTATTTGGAAATGTTATTGCTTCCTTAAACCTTTTGTAAGCAACTTCTTTGTTCTTCTCTGCACTTACCTATTTAGGAAAGTTTTAGGCTATTAGCAAATCAGGTATCAGTTTAAGATTGTGAGGTCCCGCTCCAGCCAATGGATGCAGGACACAGCAGTAAGGACGACCCAAATGCGTTAAGGGATAAATATGTCTGCTTTTCCTTTGTTCAAGTGTGCTCTTGCTTTTGTTCTATCTGCGATTGAGCACCCTTTCTACAGAAAGTAAAGATGGCTTTGCTGAGAGATCTTTTGTCTCTGTGCTGACTTTTCTTCACAGCACCGATTATCTATTTCTAACAATTTTGGTATTTCTAATACATACTGAGGCTATCATACTTAAGTCCTTGCTGCCACTGACCATCTTTTAACCCTACAGCATCGTGGCCCAGAAATCTTATCTATGCTCAGCTTGTCTTCACCATGTACAGGTGAGCCTCCTGTACACCACCCATGCCCACTCCAAGGACCAGCTGATGACGCTCACTCCACAAATAACTGCTTTGACCTTCTGCAAGCTGGAAGAAAGCTGTCAGCTCAGGCAGGAAATACACAGGATCCCACTTCCTCTGCCCAGATTTCTGCCGTATCTCTGGTATACATCACAGCCCTGGCTGATGCATACACTATGCATCATGTTTCCCAGGACTCCCTAGTGACCTTGGCCAGTGACTTCCCCAGAAGGCGTTCATGGAAGCTGAAGCCAGAACTCTGTAAGTATTAGTTTCCTGGGGCTATAGGAACAAAGCACCACAAACTGGGTGGCTTAAAACAACAGGAATTTATTGTCTCACAGTTCCAGAGGCCAAATGTCAGAAGTCACAGTGTGGGCAGGGCTATGCTCTCCTGAGTATGCACTAGGGGAGAATTTGTTCCATGCCTTTCTCTTGGCTCCTGGTGCTGCCAGCAATCCTTGGTGGTCTTGGCTAATTATATCTGCAAAGGGCCTATTTCCAGATAAGGCTGCATTCATAGGTACCCCAGGGTTGGGACTTCAACATATCCTTTAGGAGGACACAATTCAGTCCACAACAATGACCCAGAATGACTATTTAGCTTATCTTCTCCAGGAAACTTCATCGAATAGTGGCAATTTCCTTACACAGCTACATTTGTGCTTGCTACTCAGTATTTTTTTAAACTAAAAGTATATCTTTTAGAGACATACACATTTAAAAAGCAAATGAATAATTAACACTGTAAGTCAAAGTGGCTTCCTCTCAGAGGAAGAGAAAGTACACAGGAGACTTCTAAGGTGTTTACAACACTCTTTATCCAGAAGATGAATACATGGGCATTTATTTTATTAATATCTAAACTATCCCATATTTCTATGCCACCTTCTATCTGTATGACACATCTTAAACAATTTAAAAAATTAAGTATAGGCACTAAACAGGCCCACAAGAACAAAGAACAGGTGAATATTGGCCAGGCACAGTGGCTCATGCCTGTAATCCCAGTACTACTTTGGGAGGCTGAGGCGATCACCTGAGCCCAGGAGTTCAAGACCAGTCTGGGCAAGATGGTAAGACCCTGTATCTACTAAAAATAAAAATAAAAATAAAATTAGCTGAGTGTGGTAATGTGTGCCTATAATACCAGCTACTTGGGAAGCTGAGGTGGAAGAACTGCTTGAGCCTGGAGTTCGGGGCTGCAATGAGCTGTGGTTGTGCTGCTACATTACAATCTGGGTGACAGAGGGAGACCATGTCTCAAAAAAAAAAAAAAAAAAGAACAAGTGAATAGATGACTAACAAAAGCATATGAACAAGCAGCAAATGACTTACCAAAGAAAGTCAATACCTAAGCCAGTGGTGAAGCTAAGCAGGGTGATTTACAAAACACAGCCTCAAGGAAGTGCAGTCATCCAAGGCACCAGCCTTAGAGCCTGGGGGTATGACTATGATTAAGAGGTTCTTTAGGAGGTTAAAGCCTCCAATTATACCCCTATAGTAATTATACTGCCCACATCTAGGAAATGATCTTTCCCTCCACAGGCAGAAGACTGGAGAGGCTCAAGAGGGAGATCCTGGACACAGGAAGCCAAGGGTGGGAGCACTGTACCGAATACAGGGAGAGTCAGTTTGATGGGCTCCTAGGCCCTCCCCACTTGGCCAGTTAATACTGTGCTTCCCAGGAAAGATGGGAATTAGGAGAAAAAAGAAAAGAGGATCTATCTGGAGTAGGAATCTTGGTAGACTACAGCCCACAGGCTAAATCCAGCCCACTGCCCATTTTAGTAAAGTTTTACTGGAACACAGCCACACTCATTCACTATGGCTCTCCAATCACAACAGCAGAGTTGAGGAGCTGCGAATGAGATTTTGTGGCCGGCAAAGCCTAAAGTAATTACTATCTTTCAGAAATACTTATTTCTTCACAGACAAAGTTTGCCAACTTTTTATCTACAGGGTCCAATATCCAAATAATGGGGAGTTCTAAAATGAGAGAACAGAAAAAATAGAAGATAGGAAATCAAGACTTTTCCATACTCAGGAAAGAAAGTTTCAAACTGAAAGGGCCCACACACCACATGTCCAGCATAAGCCCTACATAAGCCCTACATATGGCACATCACTGAATAATACTAGAACACCAGCAATGAAGAGCAGATCCCACTAGCTTCCAGAGAAGAAGAGAGAAAAACGTGCAAACTCCAAACAGGCAATTCACAAAGAAACAACCAGGAAATTTAGCCTCACCTGTAACCAAAGAAATGTAAATAAAAAACAAGATTTCACTTTACAGCCAGCCAATTAGCAAAATGTAAAGGCTGGTTGTTGTTGAGTGCTAGCAAAGATATAGGGAAATAAGGCCTCTTGTTCCTCCCAGTGCGAGAGTATATGCAGGTAGTTCTAAGTGGAATTAATTGTTCCCAGAAGCATCCACAAAACTTGGGTTCCACTGACCATCCTTTGAGCAACACTGCTACCACACTGATCCCTTGGCTGCTATTTCTTCATGTTGTCCTACGCAGATGTCTACACACCTCAGATCCTGTGCAGCACAGTGTCTGAGACACCGTCACGGTCTCAACAAATTTGTCAAAGCTATGACACAAGTCATGTATAGCTATCCTCAGAGAGAGAGACAGACAGATGAACCAAACTTATAGGTTATGTTTGAATGCCCAAAGGAAAAGAAAAACTCAAATGTATTCAAGTGTACTTATAATGAACAATTCTGAAATATAAAGCCCAGCGATTTTTGTATTTTTTTCCCTCGCACTTTACTTTTCTCTTCCCAAATTACTCAGGATTTAAAAGGTCACAGCATAACCGTGTCCAATGCCTGGTGCTCCCTGCCCCACCTCCACTCCTGCCCCCACCAGCTTTACAGCAAGTGCTTGCATTCACCTGGTATCGGTCAAGGATTCTGAAGTCCTGACAGGTAGTTCTGTACGTGGCTTGTCCAGCTGGAAGTCTGGAAACTCCTCCTTCTTTGGCTCCATAAATCCCATCAACCAACAGAAGAGCAGCATTAACAACTTGATCCAAGTCAAAAAGTGGTAATCCCCTATCTCTTTTTGCTTGTCTGACAATCAGTTTGCGCTTCAGTCTCCGAGCTTCCGGAGTCATGGCAACAGCACCGGGACAAGCTTCCAGCCTCTTGAGCAGGAGCTTTTCCTCGTAGATGCTCACGGGAGTATACTTGGGCTCTTTCGGCTTTGTGTCCTTCTCCAGCTGAGGCTTCCTCTTTTCTCTAGCCCTTGTTTGCAAAGACATGTTTGAATCTGTGTCTTCACTGTCAATATCCATCCTGTCAGGTTTTTCCTCCTCACTCTCTACCTCCTGCTTTATCTGTTCAGGGCCTCTGACCTTCTTTCTGCCCCCAACCACTGGCCCAGAAGCTACTGACCCAGCAGGGGGTGGGACATACTCCATCCCTGGGTCTATGACTCCATCGCCTTCCATCTCATCATCATCTGTGCAGAGTACAAAACAGTGTCATCAAGGCATGGGAAGGAAGAAACGCAGAGCACACAGCCCACAGGGTGAAAACTTGTATAGTTATACCACGGCCCATACCCAAAATAAAAGACCAAAGCAACTAAAGTCTTACCATGAAACAAGGCTTGTGGGGGCATCACATCTGGAATCAGATCTGCTTCTGAAAGCAAGCTAGGCGTGGCAGAATGAGAGGCAGGTGTCCCGGGAGCAGAGAAATCCAGAGAAGGAGAAGGAGATGGGCTTGTCAGTGGGGTGCGGTCAGAGGAGCTCAAGGAGGAAAAGTCAATCACTTCGCCTTTTTCCAGAATCACATCTGGCCTGCGGCCTCGGCTTATGAATTTTACAGGGGTAGAAGACGTGCTCCTGTCAAGAAAGCCAGCGGCCTCCTTCTGGGCTCTTCTAATGTCTTTTGCTTCCTGAGTTCGAGACCTTTTCTCTTTTAATTCCATGGCAGATTCCACAGGATTCCGACTTGCTCGTTTTCTAAGTCCCTCAACAGTAATGATGGGATCTAAAGTTGGTTTTGAGGCTGCTAGGAAAGAATAAATACAGGCTGAGTATCCCTCATCTGAAATGCTTGGGCACAAGCATGTTTTGGATTTCAGATGTTTTCGGATTTTTGAATATTTGCATTATACTTACGGCCTAAGTATCCCAAACCCAGAAATCCAAAATCTGAAATGCTCCAAATGAGCATTTCCTTTTAACATTATGTCGGTGCTCCAAAAGTTTCAGATTTTGGAGTGTTTTTGATTTTGGATTTTCAGATTTGGATTGCTCAACCCATATCTAAATTTTAAAATAACTACTCAACTTTAGTTTCCTTTGCTAATTTATCATTATGCATAGTATCATGTTCAAGAAAGAGAAATGTTCAATGAATGCCCTAACTAAAAAAGACTTAGATATCTCTTGAGAAAAAAGAAGTTATACTGCAAATTTAAACAAATAAATACTGTCTTTCACCTACTGGAACTGGTAAACATTAAAAGTTTAGCCAGGCGTGGTGGTGCACGCCTCTTAATCCCAGCACTTTGGGAGGCTGAGGTGGACAGATCTTAAGCCCAGGAGGTGGTGGCTGCAGTGAGCCAAAAAAAAAGTTTGATAAAGCTCAGTAAATGTATGGGGAAATGGGCATTTTTATGGGCATTTCAATGGGCACTTTTTTTTTTTTTTTTTTTTTTTTTTTTTTTTTTT
>NC_037678.1:89546462-89586462 GCF_003255815.1 Theropithecus gelada | reverse complement strand
ATGAAATTGCAGGCAATAGGCAGGAGGGGGAACTTTCATACTTTACACCCTTAAGTACTATTTGATTTTCTTCCCAATTATATTAAAGCTCATCAGTCTGGTCCGGTGGCTCACCCTGTAATCCCAGCATTTTGTGAGGCCAAGGCAGGTGGATAGCCTGAGGTCAGGAGTTCGAGACCAACCTGGCCAACATGGCAAAAGACGTCTCTAATAAAAATTTTTAAAAAATTAGCTGGGCATGGTGGCATGTTATTTGGGAAGCTAAGGCACGAAAATCATTTGAACCTAAGAGGGAGAGGTTACAGTGCGCCAAGATTGCACCACTGCACTCCAGCCTGGGCGACAGAGTAAGACTCTATCTCAAATAAATAAATAAACAAACAAGCAAACAAATAAATATAAAAATTTAAAAGCTCATTAAAAACTTTTTAGATCATAAAACCAGATCAATATGTGATAGTAAGAAGTTACTCTTAACATCTTTTTAAATATGAAAATGGCATTATGGTCAGGCTGCAAAAAGGAAAGAATCCTGATCTCTTAGAGATAGTCTAAGATATTTAGAAATGAAATATTGATTCCTGGGATTTGTTTCTATATAATCCAATAGTAAGAATGGGGAAGGTTGGGGGAAAGTATTGAGGATTTAGATAAAATGAGACCGTCAGGAGTTAATGTCAAAGTGAGGTGGAAGGTACATGGGAATTCATCATGTTATTTATTAAGGGAATTTTAAAACATCTTTTCACCTTTGTGAGAAGTTTGAAAACAAAAACCAGATGGAAAACATTGAACCTTTCAGATACCCTGGGAAATTTATAGAAATGACAGCTTGATTAGGAAGTGATAAAATGTTTTTATGTGGCATTTATTTCTAGCACACACACAAGTATCATCACAGAAGTATTAAGCAGAGTAGTTCCAGAGAGGCCTGCAAGCCATGCCCAGTGGAAGCAGGAGTGTCTCCTGGACTCACACCCGCTTGGCTCTGGTCTGACTAGCATCTTTTGTACTGTTCTCACAACAGTACCTTTTATTTTCAAAGTAGAGGCAGACAACTTCTCTCCTTCAGGTTTCATCGTTGGGGGCTTGTTATGAACAAGTTTCCACCATCCCGGCTCTCCAAATTCCTGAGCACCTGAACGGAAGTACATGGGACTTCCCACACTGAGGCAACCTGCCACGGTGCTCCACCAGGTGGACGTCTTTTTCCTAAAGAGTCCAAGAATTTGAAAATGATTGGCACTTCAATTTGCTCATTATACAGAAAAGACAGTCTGTGTATACTGTGACTCCCGGCCTGCAACATGCAATGGCACCTCCAGCTACTGAAGGAGCAGAGCACGAGAGGCAGGAGAGAGGCTCTGGAGTCCGCCTGCTTCAAACCCTGGCACTACCAACTTCTAGCACCCACGGTTTGTTCATCTGTAAAACCAGGATAATAGAACTTACCTCACAGGGTTGCTAGGAGGATTAAACGAAATAATTCAAACAAAGCATGTAAAATACTTCTCATCACAATCATCGCGATTATGGAATTCTACAGGCTAATTTTAATTAAGTTGCTTTTTTATGTGAATTAAGCACAGCTCCCAAGAATAAACCATACAAAAAGTGTAACTCCAAGCCTGGGTATTTTGTGATAGAAGTTAATCACTGGCTCCAGTAAACAGCTGATTTTACCCGAGAAGTCGCACACATTTCTCAATCTGATCCCATCTGCCTTGAAGCACTAGAGTGGTAACAAAACTATGTGGCATGTTCCACAAGCACCTACTGCACGACAAAATAACCAAAATGTACAAAATGTCAACTATTCGGGGTTCCCTGTTGAAAATTCTTTTAAGGCAACTGTTCTATTTCCACCTTGAAAACATAAAACAAATGCCAAAAATCCTAAAAGACAGTCTTTCACAAGAAGACCAGTCTAACAGTTTGAAGATAATGCTGGGAAGGCAAAGGAAAAGCATTCTGAGGAACAGAGATGTATTATTAATAGAAAACACAGAAAATAAATAAGCTAAGATACAGTAGGCATAAGCACTATCTGAGGCCGGGCATGGTAGCTCACGCCTGTAATCCCAGCACTTTGGGAGGCCAAGGCGGGTGGATCACCTGAGGTCAGGAGTTCGAGACCAGCTTGGCTGACGTGGTGAAACCCCGTCTCTAGTAAAAATACAAAATTAGCCAGGTGTTATGGCACATGCCTGTAATTCCAGCTACTTGGGAGGGTGAGGCAGGAGAATCTTTGAACCTGAGAGGCGGAGGTTGCAGTGAGCCAAGACTGTGCCACTGCACTCCAGCCTGGGCAACAAGAACAAAACTTGGTCTCAAAAAAAGCACTGTCTGAGATGGAGAGAATGAAACCCCCAACCTTTTGGTCCCAAAGTACCTATCCTACATTCTTCTCTTTTTCTAATCTTTCCAAACCCTAATACAAAATGTAACATAAACACATACAATAGAATATTATTCAGTCTTAAAAATAAAGGAAATCCTGTCATATGCTGCAATGTGGATAACCCTTGAGGACATTATGCTAAGTGAAATAAGCCAGTCCCCAAAAGACAAATACTGTATGGTTCTGCATATATGAAGTATTTAGAGTAGTCAAATTCATAGAAACAGAAAGTAGAAAGGTGACTGCCTAGAGCTGTAGGGAGGGGAGAATGGAGAGTTATTTAATAGGGATAGAGTTTCAGATCTGCAAGCTGAGAAGAGTTCTGGCCATCTGTGAATCTATATTCAAATATGTGAATATACTTAACACTACTGAACTATACACTTAGAACTGGTTAAGATGGTAAATTTTCACTGTTTTCATTGCAATAAATAAACAAAAGTTTGGCAAACATAGTAAGACCTCATTTCTACAAAAAAAAATCAAAAATTAGCTGGGTGTGATGGCACGTGCCTGTGGTCCCAGCTACTTGGGAGGCTGAGGTGGGAGGATCACTTGTGCCTGGGGGGTCAAGGCTGCAGTGAGCCATGATTGTGCCACAGCACTCCAGCCTGGGTGACAGGATGAAACCCTATCTCAAACAAAAACAATAAAAAGATTGACAGACTCAAAAGATTTTAAAAACCAATGTGTTATTTAGTGTGTGGAAAATGGGTGCGTACTTGTACATTGACAGTGGGACTATAAACAGGCATATACTTTCTGGAGGTTACTTTCATAATGTACAGCAAAATTGTGTGTATCCTCTGACCTCACAAATCTACTTCTAATCATAAAAACACAAAGGATATATATACAAGAATATTCCCCACAAGGCTAACTTAAACACACAGAAACTGGAAACAATATAAACCTTTATAAAGTTATTGTCCAGTGTTACAGATTTAATTGTGTTCTCCCAAAAGATGTTGAAGTCCCAGTACTTGTGAATGTGACCTTACGTGCAAACAGTGATCAGGAGGTCATGAAGTTGAACACTAATCCAATATGACTGGTGACCTTATACAAAGGGGAAACTTGGACAGAGAGACAGATGTGTAGAGAGGGAAGATGCATGAAGACACAGGGAGAATGTCATCTACAAGCCAAGGAAGGCCTGTGGCACAGAAGCTAGGGAGAGGCATAGAACATTCTCTCCCTCACAGCCTTCAAAAGGAACCAACCCTATCAACACCTGGATTTCAGATTTCCAGCCTCTAGAACTGGAATACATTTCTGTTGTTTAAGCCATCCAGTTTGTGTTACAGCATCATTAGCAAACTAATAGAGCCAGCTAAATCACAGCACAGACACATAACAAAATATTTGTATAAAATGGAATAAATTTATTGCCAGGACATATATAAACACAGTATTTATGAATGGCCTAAATAGTTTTCCCCCAAAATTATTATTGTGGTAAAATATACATAACATTTACTATCTTAATTTTTAAGAGTAGAGTTCAGTGGTATTAAGTACATTTATATGGCACAATCACCACCACCATCCACCTTCAGAACGCTTTTCAAAGGGCAAAACTGAAACTCTACAACCGTTAAACAACTCCCAATTCCACCCTCCCCACCCAGTGCTGACAACCACCGTTCTACTTTCTGTATCTGAGATTTTCACTACCCTAAGTATCTCAGATAAGTGGAATCACACAGTATGTTTTCTTGTGATTGGTTTGTTTCACACAGCATAATGTCCTCAGGGTTCATCTACATTGCAGCATGTGCCAGAATGTCCTTCCTTTTTAAGACTGAATGATATCTACTGTGTCTATATGCCACATTTTACTTATCCATTCATCTACTGATGGACACTTGGGTTGGTTCCACATCTCAGTTATTGTGAATAATGCTGCTAAAAACATGGAGATATAAGTATCTCTGAGACCCTGCTTTCAATCCTTTTGAGTATATACCCAGAAGTGAAATTGCCAGATCATATGAACATTATATTTTTAACTATTTGAGGAAATACCACACCGTTTTCCACAATGATTGTACAATTTTATATTCCCACTAACACTGCAAAAGAGTTCCCATTTCTCCACATTCTCGCCCACAGTTGTTATTTTCTGGGTTTTTTTTTTTTTTTTTTTTTTTTTGATAATTGTCATCCTAAGAGGCGTGAGGTGGTATCGTGTTAATAGATTTGATTTGTGTTTCCCTAATGATTAATGATGTTGAGCAGCTTTTGATGTGTTCATTGGCCATTTTTATATCTTTGAAGGAATGTCTATTAAATTCCTTTACCCATTTTTGCAATGGGGGGAGCTATAACAATGGCTGCCATCTCTTTGCCCCTCTATGATTAGAAGCAGCAATCAGTGATCAGAGTACAAATACCCAGTATTTGGAAAACAGGCTTATTTTTGCCCACCCTGGATGCTACAAGCTGTGTGTAAGCCACTACAGGAACACACACAGTTTTCTCCCTAGTGGCTAGAGAAGGCGGATGGGTAGCTGCTACTGCATTAAGAACTAAAATTGACCAGTATTAACCACAATCTACTGTCTATGCCTTCCCTTGGAAACTGCAAGCCTTTATTAGACTCCAGAGTTCCAAAATAGTTCCATCAGTCTGATTCTGCCAGTGCAACTGCTGTCTAGGCAGGAGGGCAGATGCTTCATATCTGCCACCTTCCCAGAATCCTCCTCATAAAGTTGATCGAAGAATAGATACTACAAATGCGTTCTATCACATTTCATCAATTCTAAGATCCATTAACTTTAAGATACACCATTTTATGTACAAATAAGAGCTAACTACCAATTAAATTATGACATAACAGTAACCTTAAGATGTATCTAGCTGTCAGAGATGTCAAAATTTGCAAAATTATGTATCTTAAAATCAGTAAAATATGGTACTAGAAGAAAATATTCAAGCTATTCTTCACTAATCAAAACTATACTTTCTCGAAGAATTCAAGGCTAGGACTAAAAGCAGATTAAATGAACAAATATTAGGCAATTATTTAGTAATAATTAAGTTTTCATATACTTTCTAACTTGTTTCTACAATGGTACAGAAAATTATTTAGGTTAGCACTAAAAAAAAAACACCTTTCTACATTTAAACGTTAATAACATATTAAAGACATAAAAGAAAAACCTGTAAACATCTGAAAGAAAATTTAGAACTTCATTACACTGAATACTATTCTCCTAGATCTTGTGACAAATAAGAAATGGTTACAATTTTTAAGAATTTAAAGTATGTCCTGGCCAGGTACAGTGGTTCATGCCTGTAATCTCAGCACTTTGGGTGGCAGGCGGGTGGATCACCTAAAGTGAGGAGTTCAAGACCAGCCTGACCAATATGGTGAAACCCTGTCCCTACTAAAAATACAAAAATTAGTTGGGCATGGTCGGGTGTGCCTGTAGTACCGTCTCCGCAGGCTGAGATGGGAGAATTGCTTGAACCTGGGAGGTGGAGGCTGCAGTGAGCTGAGATCGCGCCACTGCACTCCAGCCTGGATGACAGAGCAGGACTCCGTCTCAAAAAAATAAGTAAGTAAGTAAGTAAATACACAAATAAATAAAATATGTCCTATGGATAGCAGAATGAAAATCTTTAGTAGCTATGAAAAAAAGTGTACCTTAAACATAAATGCTCTTTATAAACAGCTTCTCTGGGGTATGGTAATCTTGTTAACATACACAGAGATATCTGAGCAAGTGGTAACTACCCAGGGGTAGTGGCTTCAGGGGATTTTCCAATCACTGATGTTTCAAGTGGAGTTCCCAAAGTGAAGAGCAGCACTGTAGCATGAAACCGGGTGGCAAGAATCATAGAGTGGTTTCTAATTCTCTTTTGCTTCTTCTGGTTAGATCAAGAGACGTTTACTGCTTTAAATTCTCATTAACACTTGTAGCCTCCCTTTTTGACTGGAAAAGAAAGCCATGGCTTGCCATTATGCGTCATGGGATCCAGCTACAATTTAACAGCAGTTTTAATTTTTATTGTTACATTCTATTTATGACAATTTATAGAGGTTTCCCACTTACCATGATGATAAGTTTCTTTTAAAATTAATGTATTTTTTTAAGTGACTTGATTTAAATAGGAAGATCAAATTAATAAATCCGGTGATATACCAATATGGCCAACACACTAGATAACAGTTACACTACACAGAAATTGGAGAGTAATTAATGCCTTTCATTGGCATGTTAAAAAGAAATAAGGCTCAGCTGATTCCTCTCAAAACATGCTCTAGAAATGAACAAATGAAGCAACTAAACAACTTCTGTTAAACTCCAGCAATATCCTTAAAAACAGGCAATCTAAATCCAATTTCTTCCAGGAGATAACCCACTAAATAGAACAGCACTCGAAGATCATGAAAACATTCCAAGATCCAATTTTATCAGTTTTTTCCCTTTCTTATCCCTTATAAATGGGGTGCATTAAGTTCCATAAATAGTGCTATATCATTAAACTAAAACAACAGATTTCCTTTCCTTATGAGAAAGAACCAGTTATAGTGTCGATTCTTTTCTTAGCACCACTAAATAGCTCAAGAACCAAAATAACCCCTTTTGTAAAAATGTAGGGAGTCTATTCCATTTTCTCACAGCAGCCTGCAGAAGGTCACCCTCCTTCTGACCGCCCTCCCGCATCTCAGTAACACAAGCAAAGCTGTGATTCCTCAGCGTTGGAAGAAACAGAGGCTGCAGTGAGCCCCAAGTGAGGAAAAGCATGAACTCCCTGCCCTGACCTGAAGCGGTCAGAGACTTTGTCATGTCTAAACTAATCTCATTATGTAAGATTCATGAATCTCACACAGGACTTCAGACAACAACTAACAATCAGAATCTCAAACAAAAATTCACCAATATGGTAGCAAACTCACAAGTACCCAAGAGCAATAAAAGTCTTGTCAGGTCCACGTGGACCTTTAGTGAAAATACGTGGTCGCAAGGTCTGTGCATCAACATCCCCGAGTCTAATGAACCAAAGCAGCCACTGAGGTGAGCACACAGCAGCAAACTCAAAGTGCAATGGTAAACACAGTGACTAATAAACAAGCCATATACAGATGTGCCCAGACTTTGCTAAGCACTATGAAAAATAGTCAAACATATAAAAAAGTGTCTACTGAGTTAACAAAACAAATATTAGTAACACAAAACTCTATTAACGACCAGGCGTGATGGCTCACGCCTGTAGTCCCAACACTTTAGGAGGCTGAAGCGGCGGATCACGAGGTCAGGAGATCGAGAGCATCCTGGCTAACATGGTGAAATCCTGTCTCTACAAAAAATACAAAAAATTAGTGGTGGGCGCCTGTAGTCCCAGCTACTCGGCAGGCTGAGGCAGCAGAATGGCGTGAACCCGGGAGGCAGAGATTGCAGTGAGCCAAGATTGCGCCACTGCACTCCAGCCAGGGCGACAGAGGGAGATTCCATCTCAAAAAAAAAAAAAAAAAAAAATTAACTAAGGGCAACCTAAATACATACAGTCAGTAATTGCCTTATTTTTCCTCTCTTGTCTTCCTAGAAGGCACTGCTGTGTTTTGGGTTTTTTTGTTTGCTTGTTTGTTTGAGACGGAGTCTTGCGCAGTCACCTAGGCTGGAGTAAAATGGCACCATCTCAGCTCACTGCAACCTCCGCCTCCCAGGTTCAAGCAATTCTCCTGCCTCAGCCTCCCGAGTAGCTGGGATTACGGGCCCACCAGCATGCCCAGCTAATTTTTGTATTTTTAGTAGAGATGGGGTTTCACCATGTTGGCCAGGCTGGTCTCAAACTCCTGACCTCAGGTGATCCGCCCACCTCGGCCTCCCAAAATGCTGGGATTACAGGCATGAACTACCGGGCCTGGCCTGGTTGGTGTTTTTTAAGAGATGGGAGTCTCACTATACTGTCCAGGCTGGCCTCAAACTCCTGGGCTCAAGTGATCCTCCAACCTTGGTCTCCTCACAGCTGGGACAACAGGCATGCCCCACCACACACAGCTTAAAAGCATGTAATAACCCTATCTCCTCAAGTGAAATATTGACTTATCCAACTCTTGAGTCTCATGTAATACAATTCTTATTTTCTAACATTCTAAGAATTTCTTCAAAAAATGTCATGTTCAGTTGAAATAAACACTTTCTTTTTTTTTTCTTTTTTTTTTTTTTTAGATGGAGTCTCACTCTGTTGCCCAGGCTGGAGTGCAATGGAACGATCTTGGCTCACTGCAACCTCCACCTCCTGGGTTCAAGCGGTTCTCCTGCCTCAGCCTCCTGAGTAGCTGGGATTATAGTTGCCTGCCACCACGCCCAGCTAATTTTTGTATTTTAGTAGAGATGAGGTTTCACCATGTTGGCCAGGCTGGTCTTGAACTCCTGACTAGAGGTGATCCATCTGCCTCGGCCTCCCATAGTGCTGGGATTACAGGCGTGAGCCACCATGCCTGGCCAAGTTTTCTTTTTTGTTTTTTCAATCTTAAAAAAGTAAAAACATTCTTTGGAATTCAAAAATTCTTTGTAATTGCCACAAGTAAGCACCTAACAAGGTCAGGAACAGTGGCTCATACCCATAATCCTAGCACTCTGGAAGGCTGAGGCAGGAAAGCTGTTTGAGCCCAGGAGTTCGAGACCAGCCTGAGACAACATGAGACCCCCGTCTCTACAAAAAAATTAAAAAATAAGGCCGGGAGCAGTGGCTCATGCCTGTAATCCCAGCACTTTGGGAGGCCGAGGCAGACGGATCACCTGTAGTCAGGAGTTCAAGAACAGCCTGGCCAACATGGTGAAACCCCGTCTCTACTAAAAATACAAAAATTAGCCAGGCATGGTGGCAGGTGTCTGTAATCCCAGCTACTCAGGAGGCTAAGGCAGAAGAATCGCTTGAACCCGGGAGGTGGAGGTTGCAGGGAGCCAAGATCACGCCACTGCACTCCAGCCTGGGGGATAGAGCAAGATGCTCCTCAAAAAATAAATAAATAAATAAATAAATAAATAAATAAATAAATAAGCCAGGCATGTTGGTGCACACCTGTAATCCCAGCTTCTCAGGAGGCTGACGCAGGAGGATTACTTGAGCCCAGGAGGTTGAGGATGCAGTGAGCTATGATCACGCCACTGTACTCCAGCCTGGGTGACAGAGGGAGACTCTGTCTCAAAAAACTTAAAATAAATCTCTAACAAGGCTACGTTAGGCAGTCTCAAATCTCGTATACTTCATTCTTTACATATTCCTTCAAGTATAAGATTTTTTAAAAACACATTACCTGTTCCCTAGTAAAAAAGTCCAATGTTTCTCAATAAAAGCGCAGATATCTTCTTTCCACCTGAAATAACCTTGACGTCCACTTCCTTCTAGAGACAAGTTGTACATTGCCAACATGACGACCTGAAACACAATTGAAACAAGAGGTGGGAGAACAGCACGGTTAGGGATGTTAATCTTGAGGAGGGAAAAGTTTCTTCTGTTTTATATTCTGAGTAGGAATGGCAGGGAACAAAGGGAACAAAGGAAGGACAGTATCTTAGAATATTCCCAGGGCAGAATTTACTTCCTTTTTCACTTTCGTTAGATATCACTAATCCACTTAATTATGTGCAGAACTAAGCATCTAATCCTTAGGTGCCACACATGTAGGGCTGTGTGGCTGAACTGATGGCTACAACAGAGCTGCCCCTGAATCAGCTGATAAACAGGCATTGTCCCAAGGATCTGCACCCTACACAGTGCAGTCCTAAATCAAAGGCTATCTTCTGACAGCAGGAGGCCTTCAGGTGCCTACTCCAGCCAGCATTTTCTGACCAATGGCACTACCCTTTATCAACTATCTTGAAAATCACCCTTGTATACACTTTTCTAAGCTCTTAGTGGGCAAAAACAAGATTCTCAGAATCTCACAACTAAAAATAATGCTACATGCCATCTACTCGGTGACTCAGCCATTTTTACCTGTCAAACCCCTCCTTCAAATGAAATCAGCATTAGAGGAGAAACAGACAACTGAAAGGCCTGGCCACTCAGCCCATTCTCGAAGGGCTCCAAGACACCCCCACAGCTCAGGATGCAAACTCTTAATCTAATTTACTCTACTCTTATTTTACAGATGAGGAATTCATGGCCCCAAATGGGGAAGTATTTTCCAGAAATATAAATAACATATGCTCATTGTAAAATACTTCAGTAATATAGAAAAGAGCAAAGGAGGAAGTAAAAATCACTTGAAATCCACCATCAAGAAATAATCCCATCCTTTCAGACATTTTTCTTTGAATCTATACTCATATACTCATATAGATTTTTTTTCTGTTTGTTTGTTTGGTCTTTTTGAGACGGAGTCCCACTGTGATACCTAGGCTGGAATGTGATGGTGCGATCTCGGCTCACTGCAACCTCCGATTCCTGGGTTCAAGCAATTTTCCTGCCTCAGCCTCCCGAGCACTGGAATCTCAGATTTGCACCACCATTCCTGGCTAATTTTTGTATTTTCAGTAGAGACAGGGTTTTGAACTCCTGACCTCAAGTGATCCGCCCGCCTCAGTCTCTCAAAGTGCTGGAATTACAGATGTGAGCCACTGCATCCAGCCTAATCCTTATTTCTATAAAGAGCATCCTGTATCTGTAAGGAGTATAGTAAATTGCAGTTAATGCCCCCAACATCTGTATTCACAGCATTAAATCCCCAACAGTCTTACGGAAAGACCTGTATCTACACCACTCAAAGGGGCCCAGTAATTCTGACTCTTCACTAACCAAGTTTCAAATTCTCCCATTCTTAAACTGGCAATACTTGCAGACAGTCTAAAAACAACTAACCCCATGAACAGATTTTTTTAAATGTCTTCCAGTTATACCTGCATCTGGTCTACACCAGCCAACAAACATCTTCCTTTAAGCAATTAATATTCATGAGAAGTTAGTGTTTAATGGGCATGGACTTTCATTTTGTAAAGATAAAAAAATTCTGGAGGTGGATGGTGGTGGTGATTACACAGCAATGTGAATGTACTTAATTCCACTGAACTGTACATTAAAAAATGGTAAACTATATGTTATGCATATTTCACCACAAGTTTAAAAAATAATTATTGCTCAATAAATAATTTAAGAAAATCATAGAACAAGCTTTGCCCACTCTCAGAAGAGTATCTTAGAAACATGTATTTGCTGATAATCTCAGTGATAAAGTATCTGTTATTTTATTTCTATGACTTTTCTGTATAATTGAGACATTTTATGACTTTAAAAAGTTAAAGTTTGCATATTTACTTGAAAATAACTTTTTCTATTATCACTTAATCTTTACTGGGAAAACTATAAACTAATATATAAAGGACCTGTTTTTCCTCGTCTCCTGGAATTTATGATCTAAAAGAATGAATCCCAGGCCAGGCATGGTGGCTCACACCTGTAATCCCAGCACTTTGGGAGGCTGAGGTGGGTGAATCACCTGAGGTCAGGAGTTCAAGACCAGCCTGGCCAACATGGTGAAACCCTGTCTGTACTAAAAATACAAAAATTAGCTGGGCATAGTGGCACATGCCTGTAGTTTCAGCTACTCGGGAAGCTGAGGCAGGAGAATCGTTTGAATGCAGGAGGCAGAGGTTGCAGTGAGCCATTGCACTCCAGCCTGGGCAACAAGAGTGAAACTTCATCTCAAAAAAAAAAAAAAAAAAATGAACACCAGTTTAGTTTTCCGTTCTCATGCTACCAGATCAAGCTCATCAGTAATGAAGCTGATCTTGTGGACCAATGTATCCACAGGGCCTAGCTCAGAGCTGGCAGGTACTCAGTATATGCTAAAGAACAGTAGAAAAATAACGGGCAAAGATCGATCATGGTATCCTTACTTGTGCGGTAAGAATGAGTCTCCAGGAAAAGAATGTAAAACCTTCCCTATTCTTCCCAAATGTCTGATAAAGTTTCTCCTCTGTATGGAACTGCTATTCACAGGAATCACCAAGGAGGAGGAAAGGACACAGAAAGGGAGCGTGGCAGGAAGGGGCCTTTTAATCAGGAGATCAGACCTCTTTACTGTAAGTATTTTATAATACAAACAAAATGCTGTTTGTGTTACACGCATTTCTATATATTTCTTTGGTAAATCTTTCAAAGTTTAAGATTTAAAGACAGAAAACCCACATTTCAATATACTAAGAATGTGGCTACATCAATGGAGTCTATTCAAGACCAACTGATTCTCTTTCAGGTCTTCAACAAGAGATGGGCTTTTCCAGATGCAACTAGAAATACTGGTCAGTTGTTTGCTAAGAATCAGATATATGCAACCTAAGTTATCACTTCACCCTACCAGGTTAGTATCCACCATCAATATGTCTTTTGGAAGTGAAAAAATAATTTGCAAGTTATGTTAGTCTAATTAAATATGCAAAGTGGCCGGGCACGGTGGCTCACACCTGTAATCCCAGCACTTTGGGAGGCCGAGGTGGGTGGATCACCTGAGGTCAGGAGTTCGAGACCAGCCTGGCTAACATGGCAAAACCCTGTCTCTACTAAAAATACAAAAAATTAGCCAGGCATAGTGGCGCGTGCCTGTAATCCCAGCTACTAGACAGGCTGAGGCAGGAGGACTGCTTGAACCTGGGAGGCGGAGGTTGCAGTGAGCTGAGATTGTGCCACTACACTCCAGCCTGAGCAACAGAGCAAGACCGTGTCTCAAAAAGATTTAAAAATTTTAAAAAAGTAAATAAATATGCAAAGTGAGCCAACATTACATAGTCTGAGCAAAATAAGCAAAAGCCAGCTTTTCTTTTAAAAAGACCCACTACAGAAAACTCACATTTTTGAAAATAACAAATTACATATATTTGCTCTTCTTCCATTATATAGCTTTTATGAGAAACCACTTGCAGGACAAATACAAATCTACCTGCGTGCACGTATCACAATAATCTATTAATAAGATCTTGCCTACACACAGTATCCCATGTACATTTGAGAAAAATGTCCCAGTTATAATATTCATAAGGCTCTATCCTCAATACAAACTTCTCTTCATTTTCTACTTACATTTTTTTCAGGCAAGTCAAAGAAAAGGCTTCCTAATTCAACACTGACAGATTTCATCAGATGTCCTAATAAAGCACTGATAATTAAGATAATAGACTAATGTTGCTAAGGCAACTACAATTTACAAGGAACACCATAAATGTCTAAAATGGTGTAATTTAAAATCTTTCTCATCAATCTATTTATTTCCTTCAAAGTAAAAAGTGCTGTGGGTAATTATCTTGTTGACCTGTTTATTATCAAAATTAAGTATAGAATGTCAGCTGTCTTGGGGCAGAGGCCTTAGCTGTCTTGTTCACCACAGTAGTCTCAGGCCTAGAACAGTACCTGGTTCATAATAGATTTGCTGAATAAATAGATAAACACATAAATAGATTTGCTGAATGAATGAATGAACATAAAAACTAAGTAATATGTAATTCTTTTTTTTTTTTTTTGAGACAGGATCTCACTCTGTCACCACCTAGGCTGGAGTGCAGTGGCTTGATCACAGCTCATTGCAGCCTCAACCTCTCAGGCTCAAGCAACCCTCCCACCTCAGTCTCCTGAGAAGCTGGGACCAC
This sequence comes from Theropithecus gelada, assembly GCF_003255815.1. NCBI lineage: Eukaryota > Metazoa > Chordata > Mammalia > Primates > Cercopithecidae > Theropithecus > Theropithecus gelada. The sequence continues at coordinate 89,572,464 of NC_037678.1, read as the reverse complement.
AGGCGTGCACCACCACCACACTCAGCTAATTTTTGTATTGTTTTGTTTTGGGTTTTTTTTGGTTTTTTTTTTGAAACGGACTTTCACTCTTGTTGCCCAGGCTGGAGTGCAGTGGTGCAATCTCGGCTCATGGCAACCTCAGCCTCCCAGGTTCAAGCGATTCTCCTGCCTCAGCTTCCCAAGTAGCTGGGATTACAGGCATGCACCACCACACCCAGCTAATTTTGTATTTTTAGTAGAGACGGGGTTTTTCCATGTTGGTCAGGCTGGTCTCGAACTCCCGAACTCAGGTGATCCGCCCCACCCGGCCTCCCAAAGTGCTGGGATTACAGACATGAGCCACCTCGCCTGGCCTGTTTTTTATAGAGACGGGGTTTTACCACGTTACCCAGGCTTGTCTCCTGAGCTCAGATAATCTGGCCGCCTCCGCCTCCCAAAGTGCTGGGATTACAGATGTGAGCCACCATGTCTGGCTTCATTTGGTTGTTGAACTAAAAAGTATACATTGATACCTTATTATTATTCATATTATATATTCACCTATTGATATAGAAACAAAACCAAAACAATTTAATACAACCTGGAGATCAGTAAAAAGCTATTGTTTAGGATACAGCTGGCTTAGATTAGCATGTTGGTATTAGAGACGGTTAAAAATGAACAAGTATCTCAGCAAACAAAAATTCAAACATCTCCGAGTTCAAATGCAGAAAAGCTGGGTTATGTTGGTTTTTGCAATCAGTCACCTTCCTTCTTCCAAATCTGTTTTCAACATAGCCATCTTTCCACTTTAAAAAAAGTTTTATTGTTCTTAAAATGGCTGCCAGGAAAATAAGAATTTCATTTTCAATTATAATCTGAGCTTGGTATCACATATAAATGAAATCATGAGATTCTCAAGCCTCTCAAGCCTAATTCGCCAAGTCAGCAGTGAATATTTTGCTTTTTTTTTTTTTTTTTTGAAAAGGAGTCACACTTTGTCGCCCAAGCTGGAGTACAGTGGCGCGGTCTGGGCTCACTGCAGCCTCCGCCTCCCAGGTTCAAGTGATTCTCCTGCCTCAGCCTCCCAGGTAGCTGGGATTACAGGGGCCCACCACTAGCCAGTTAATTTTTGTATTTTCAATAAAGATGGGGTTTCACCATGTTGACCAGGCTGATCTCGAAGTCTTGACCTCAGGTGATCTGCCCGTCTCGGTCTCCCAAAGTGCTGGGATTACAGCGAGTATTTTTCACTCCCTTCTCCATATATTCGGCATCTAATTTCATTGCGAAATAAAAAGTGCCCCTCCAAACAATTCAAAAGCTCATCCCTAAGTTTCTAGATATTCATTCCAACAAACTCCTGGGGGAACCACCCTCATGGACTCGGGGAAGGGCTTTTTACTCACTTGCTGCCATGTCAGCTTCAGCCTTTCATACTGCTCCTTGCCATCTGCTGAGCAATCCGAACAAGTAAACCTAAAAAAATTATCACCCTTAAGGTAACTGAGCTGTTCCCTCAGCTGACCTAGGAGAAAAACAAAAAGTCACATCACGGGTTTATCTAGAGCAGCGGTAACCCAAAGGTTTAATCCATTTATCACCCAGATTTTCCTTTCCTATGTTGAGTCGTATTTTCTTCAGACAACCCACAATTGCAAGATGGGGAAAAGGAAGGGAGTAAGAAAGATTTCTTATACCAAGTATACGCCCACTAAGATCTGTAGGATCCAGTAACTTTTAGGAGAAAGGTACTGGAAAAGCAGGTATTATTGCTGGATTTCCCAACTGTCACATTCCTGACTCCCAAAGGCAGGTCTCTTCACACATTCTTTCAAAAAATTTGAGCTCCCTCCGCATACCAGGCACTGGGCTAGGAACTGGGAATACAAAGTCCAAGACAGAAAATGGTGCCTGCTCTCACAGTTTGCACTTCCCTGAGGGCTGCATAGAAAATAGGTGATCACAACAGCACAGTGGTTCTCCATGCTCACAGTGCATTGGAATCACCCAAGTTGTTCTTGGTTTTCTAAATATGCTTGGTTCTAGCCCAGATAAATCAATTTCTAAAGCAGAGCCTAGGAGTTACATTTCTTAAAGTCCCTCAGGTGATGCTGATGCTCTGTGACACATGAAAACCAAAGGAGTGGAAAGTGATGTGTACCACAGGGCAGTGTGAGGGTAAATAAAAGGGGGGCCCAAGCTATATTAGTGGGAGGCTTAGGATTAGAAATTGGCCAGGTGAAAAGGGGTGTCTTTGTGTGTAGGGAGAATGGAGGCTGTGGAGATGCATATTCCAGAGGAAAAAAACTGTGCAAAGCCCTAAGGATAAGAATTGTTTGTGAAGAATGAGAAGTTCACCCTAACTGCAAAGTTGTGTGGCGATCAAAGAAGCTACAGTTAGCAGGGTCCTGACCACAAAGGGCAGTTTAAAATTTTTCCTCACAGGATAAAGGGAAAGCCACTGAGAATTCAGGCAGAACCTGAAATAAATAAGCAGAGACGGCTCAGAAGCAAAAGCCGTCTAACTAGTAAATTCTACGTTTCCCGTGAAAATGTTACTATTAATTTGTTAAGTGACTAAATTTGAAGTTGAACCCATTTTAAGAAAAACATTTCCGCATGCCAGAAAATGACCCTCTTCACAATTATGTATTTCTCTGACTTGGTTACAAATTATACTACACAAAGGCATTCCTCAAGTAGTGTATCTTTACTAGTCTCTTGCCTAACGGGAAAATCCTGTTTTGGTACGAACCATGTGATGGCTGGCAAGCCACGCTCCTCAAGTGCCAGGAAGCTGGCCATTGAAAATCTCAAGATTAGGGCCGAGCACAGTGGCTCATGTCTATAATCCCAGCATTTTGGGGGGCCAAGGTGGATCACCTGAGGTCAGGAGTTCAAGACCAGCCTCAACCTGGAGAAACCCTATCTCTACTAAAAATACAAAATTAGCCGGGCGTGGTGGTGCATGCCTGTAATCCCAGCTACTGGGGAGGCTGAGGCAGAAGAATTACTTGAACCTAGGAGGCGGAGGTTGCAGTGAGCCAAGATCACACCATTGCACTCTGGTGTGGGCGACAAGAGCGAAACTCTGTCTCAAAAAAAAAAAAATTTGCCAGGTGTGCTGGCAAATGCCTATAATCCCAGCTACTTGGGAGGCTGAGGCAGGAGAATCACTTGAACCCAGGAGCTGAGATCGCTCCATTGCACTCCATCCTGGGCAACAAAAGCAAAACTCCACCTCAAAAAAGAAAAAAGAAAAAAAACCTCAAGATTGCGGCAATCAGGGAGTGTGTATGATGTATCTTTTGCCAGCAGAAAAAAAGAAATGGGAAAAAAGACTGGTCCTAGAAAAACGGCAAAAAAACCCTTCAATCTGCTCATTCTAACCTCTTTTCAGCATACAATAAGAGGAGTTCTCTATATAAGTTAAACGTTAACAAAGTAATTTTTATAAACTTGAACATGAATTCAACACTGGGACTGGAATTGGCCCTAAATCTCTATGATCTTGTTAGAAAAACATGGCTAATTCTTTAAGTAACACAGGATTTCCATTTTCTCAATTTTATTGAGTTACCATCAAAAGTGTTAATTTAACAATGTGATAGAGGTTGACAGTAAGTTTCATTAGTACAAACGTGCCTATGTTTTATATAAATTTATACCTGATCGACTAGGAATAAATATAATTATCTTTTTATTTAGGTCTCTTTTACACATTCACGCTTCTTTCACAGGTTGGAAAAACAAACCTTCACACAGGAATTGACAAATCAAATGGAGTGAGAAGCTCCTTACTGGCTGGTATCCATTTTTGGCACTTGTCACAGAAGTAGGACAGCTGCTCCTCCATCCACGACACGTCTCCTTCATCGCTGTTGAGGGAATCCCCACTCTGGTCGTGCGATAAGTCCACGGATGCCTGGTCCTCGGATTCGACAATCAGGAGCGTCTCTCCCTCCACTTCACCTTCCTCCAGTCCTTCTGAGGTCGATGTTCTCGTGGCTTCGTCATCATGCCGACTGATCAGACTACTCAGGTGGATGCTACTATCCATCCCTTCCTTCTCACAAGCTCAGCAGCGGTTCACAGTAACAACCCTAAGCTCTGGACAGTGACCTTAACAGGGCTTCTACCAGGATCACACAGACAGAGACTCTTTCAAAGAGTGTCTGCCCACACTCCTTCATTCAGATATAAGGGACCCTGAAAGCAGTAATTTACAACAGATGATCCACTGTCCTTTATTTGATTAAGTGTAAAAGGACAGTGACCAGAAAAAATATGAAGATACTACTAAGCTACTCTCCATCAACACACACACAAACTCGTGTTGTCTGTCCAATAGATACTTCACATTCAAGTCATGATTTTTGAGATCCTTTTGCCAATAACGTCTTCTCTCTTTCTGCTTCAAGTTGCTCAGTCAAAATAATCTGTTCTCCCAAAAGACGAATGTTTTCTTTTTTCCGAATTTGCCTCTCAATGTCTCTGATAACTCCGTCACGAAGCCTCTAAAAACGTAAGAAACAGATTTCAGTAACATCCCGAACAGGTGGTCCCCATCCTTGTGCCATTCAAATCCAAATAACAGTGTTACCAAAATACACTTAAAACTTTCAGATTCCAAATACCCAGTTACTATTTTAATTTTCTGTACAAATGTAAAATGTAATAAACGATCAAATAAATTTGGTAGTGTGCTAAATGTTATTACTGAAATGATTTCTTATCATAGTTTTAGAAATTCCTGAGCATTTAGTACAGAAAATGTAATGGGAAATAACAGAAAAAAAAAAAAAAAAAAAAAACTGGCACTATGTTAAATTTTTTTTTAAATTTATTTTTTGAGACAAGAGTCTCGCTCTGTCAACCAGGCTGTAGTGCAGCGGTGTGAACTCAGCTCACCGCAACGTCTGCCTCCTAGGTTCAAGTGATTCTCTGGCCTCAGCCTACCAAGTAGCTGAGACTACAGGCACGCACCACCATGCCCAACTAATTTTTGCATTTTTAGTAGAGACAGGGTTTCGCCACGTCAGCCAAGCTAGTCTCGCACTCCTGATCTCAAGTAATCCACCTGCCTCAGCCTCCCAAAGTGCTGGATTACAGGCGTGAGCCACCGCGCCCGGCCAATGTTAAATTTTTAAACTTTAATTGATATGTAATGCTTTAAAAACTTGGTGAGTTACTATAGTAACACTCTAAACTACTCTTCAGTTAGCAATTATCCTAGCTGAACAAACAACATCAAGAGAAAAAAATGCAGATTACTAAAATCTGAACGTGGCTTCTAGCATGTAAAGTTAAAAATGTAAAAATCATGCAGAATTATTAATTAATTATATAACATAGAAAGAAGAAAAAGAAGAATGCTACTACCAGAGGAAAAAATAAATGCTCATCAATGGTAGTTACCTTAGTAAGCACTAAAAAACCACAGCATTTCAGAATATGGACCTGGCACCCAAGATGAGACTTTTAAAAACATCAATTTAGTCATTACTAATAACTAACATTTTATAGTTTATTGCTCACAAAATACTCTACAGGTTTTAGGCCAGGCGTGGTGGCTCACTCCTGTAATTCCAGCACTCCTGTAATCTTAGGCCAAGGCAGGCAGACTGCTTGAGCTCAGAAATTCTAGACCATCCTGGGCAACATGGCAAAATCCCGTCTCTAGCAAAAATACAACAAAAAAAACAAAACTGCAGGGAGTGCCTGTGGTCCCAGCTACTCCTGAGGCTGATGTGATAGGATCACCTGAGCTTGGAGGCACAGACTGCAGAGCTGAGATTGCACCACTCCACTCCCACCTGGGTGACAGAACAAGCCCCCATTTCTATTTTTTTTTTTTTTTTTTTTTTTTTGAGACTGAGTCTGGCTCTGTCGCCCAGGCTGGAGTGCGGTGGCCGGATCTCAGCTCACTGCAAGCTCCGCCTCCCGGGTTCACGCCATTCTCCTGCCTCAGCCTCCCGAGTAGCTGGGACCACAGGCGCCCGCCACCTCGCCCGGCTAGTTTTTGTATTTTTTTTAGTAGAGACGGGGTTTCACCGTGTTAGCCAGGATGGTCTCGATCTCCTGACCTCGTGATCCGCCCGTCTCGGCCTCCCAAAGTGCTGGGATTACAGGCTTGAGCCACCGCGCCCGGCCGCCAAGCCCCCATTTCTAAACAAATAAATACATAAATAGCTTTTTTGTTTGTTTGTTTTTTGAGGAGTCTTGCTCTGTCGCCCAGGCTGGAGTACAATGGCACGATCTTGGCTCACTGTAATCTCCACCTTCTGAGTTCAAGTGATTCTTGTGCCTCAGCCTCCCCAGTAGCTGAGATTACAGGCGTGCACCACCAGGCCTGGCTAACTTTTTTGTATTTTTAGTAGAGACGGGGTTTCACCACGTTGGCCAGGCTGGTCTCAAACTCCTGACCTAAATGATCTGCCTGCCTCAGCCTCCCAAAGTGCTGCTACTGTGCCTGGCCAATAAATAGTTTTCAATAGTGCCTGTATAGAGTAGAATTAATGGGAGTGGGGCCCAGGGCCTGCGTATGTTTGTAGGGTTTTTTCCAAATTATTTTACCTAGTTTTAAAACTCACCTAATATAAAACCTACTTGCTGGACCTCCTCCAGGTCTACAGCTTCATTATGAGGGATTTGAAGGAGTCCCAGGACTGAAACCCAACTGTCTTGAACCATGCACCCTGGGTAAGATCCCCACTGAGACAAAAACGGAGGTGCTTATTCCACTCCCCGGACCACAGGTCTTCCTGTCCCGTGCTACTTACACCATGACACACCGATACCCACCCTCCCAAGCCCACACCATTTACCAGAATCATTCCTTCCACACCTGCCTCCCATCCTACCCTTCCTTCTCAGAAGTGTCATGTGTGCTTATGATCTGGCTCTCCATCCCATCATTTGCTATCTTCTAGGCTTCAAGGTCTATGCTGATTGCCTCACACATCCTTCCTGTGACCCTCACTGAACTACCTTTCTAACCACTAAAGACCTCTTTCTTCTTCCAACCCTAACACCTAGAACTCTGGCTCCTCATGTAGCACTGCTTAATTTTTGCTAGGTTCCTGTGAGGATTAAAGATGATATACGTAAAGTGCTTAATACACTGCCTGGTATGTGGTAGACGGTCAGGAAACAATATTCGTTATTTAATTTCTTGCTTCCTTGAATCTTCTGACACATCCAATGTGCGAAATCATTTGTCCTACTCTTTCCCACTGCTATTAATACAATGTAAGCCCCTAATAAAGAATCAGACATATAAGGAAAAAAAAGAAACACACACACACACACACACACACACACACACACGTTATTCTGGTCAGCCTTTTCAACCTGGTCAACATTTTCTTCATCTCTAACTTCCAAATAACCACTTTTCCACTCTGTAACACAACGGTTCGTAGCCCCGTGTTAAAATTCTCTGGGTTGCTTTTAAAACATTGCTTAACCAGCTGCCCATCCCCAAGAGATTCTGGTTTAAACGGTCTGGGGTGGGGACCAAGCCTCAGTCACACTGTAAAAACTTTCCGGGAACGTGTGATGTTTAGCTAGGGTCCAAAGCCAAGCTCTAATCCATCCCTACCCAAACCCTTCAAAAATCACTTCACTGACGTCAGAACAACATCTGTCATACTAAATTTTACTCCATCTCAAGTTTTCCCAGGATCAACATCTTTTCGTTTCCCTTCTAAGAGGCGGAAGTCTTCTGCCTCTATTCCAAAAGCTAGCCCCTTAGGAGCACATTTTAATCCCAAATCTCTGATCTCTCCTGTGCCCTTTCATTAAGTCATCTCATCCCCACCCACCTCGCCAAAATTCTTGTATCATCACATGCTTCCTCTCTTCTAATTTCCACAGTCTCTGAACACCAGGAACAAAGACCTCATCCACTTCATCTCTATATATCAAGCACACAGCACAGTCCGAAGCTCTGGGTAGGCAAATCAAAAAAGACTGTTTACTCTTGATTCATCCTGTCCATTATTTTCACCCTTGGTGAACTAGGTTCAACCCCAATCACTGCCAAGTTGTTCTCTGAAAATTCACCAACGACCCAATTCCCCGTTCTCAGCACGGTTGTGAATCACTGATAGACTCTGAAGAGTGGAGTTTCCTCATCTTCGTATTCCCAAGGTGCTTAGTGAGGTAGCTTCCACACAGCAATCAGCCATTAAAGGTCTGCCAACTTGAATAAGAAAGAAAATATGAACTGAGAGGAAAGAATAGATGGTCAGTCACTGCTCATCAGTAGGTCACGGATATTCCCTGAAATAAAAGTACCAAAAAGAAAATCTGGAGGCTGTTATCTCTGTCGTTCCCAGATTCCAGTTTCCACAGCAAACTGTTCATTTAAAAGAGAAGTTCAAATATCTCACCAAATTATCTTGGTCAAAGGCATGGAGAACGAGTATGGGGAGGGGGGCTCCCTTACCATAGGATAAAATCAAAAGCACTTAAAACACATTAGGCTTCAGCCCCAAACTTCGGCCAGGAGAGAGGCTGGTAACTTGCAGAATGCACCCCAAGAAACTCCTTCCCTGCCTTCTATTTTCTAGCGGCCCAAGTGACATGTGGAAAGGTCCGCACCCTGCGGGCCAACTATGACTTGAAAACAGAGCCTCTGGGCACCCCAAAAGCGTGTGTGCCGTGCAAGTGCGGAGCAAGGCCACTTCAGCGCGGAGCTCCCAAGGCACTAAGCCCGGCGGCCGGGTCTTCCTGAACCTCCAGGCTGCACACGCCCGCCGGAAGCTGCAGCGCCCGGAGCCCAGCAGGGCGGCCGCCGGCTGCAGCCACAAACGCGTGGGGTGCAGGGACGCGCCACTGCGGGGAAAAGACACGAGGACGAACTGAGGAACCGAACCGGCAGAGACCACGAGAGGCCCCAGGCCGCCGCCGCGCGCGGGCCCGGAAGAGACGGTCACGTGACACCGACCTGCCGGTCCCACCGCTGCTTCACATGTACGCCGGCCACTGTGGCCGCCGTCAGCAGCACCGAGAGGCCCAACACCACCTTCGAGCTCCTCGACATCCCCGCGCTGGCCGCCGCGGCCTCTCTCACCCGCTTGCCCGAGGCGCAGAGGCCTCCGCAGAGTGCGCGCCGCCGCCGGTTCGGCCCAGGCTCGACCCCTCGAGCGCAGAGCCCCAGCCGTCGCGTGCGCCGCCCGCCGCTGCCAGGCGCGAGCAATCGAGAGCCGAGCATAGAGCGGCGTCCCGACTCTGCGGACACTTGGCTTCACTAGGGGCCTCCTGCACACCCCGCAGGCGACAGCGTTAGACCACCCCCAATTCAAATTCTAGGAGTCCCGGCCCAAACTGGCCCCGGCACCTCAGGAGGGTGGAGGGTAGGGGTTCCACGCCTCAGCCAGTTCAGTACCAACCTCATCCCGGGCGGGGTCTGGGTACCGCGCTGACCCCTCTCCCACAGACGTCCCTTCTGAGCGCCTGACTGATCCAGAAGCTTTGCTCAATACCGGCGTCACCTAAACGCAGCCCCTCATTGCTCCTTTGGCGGGGCAGGTGCTACCAGGAGACCGCCTCGTTGGGCAGCTTCAGAGGCGCGGGATTCCCATCCATGGAGTTTTTGCCTGAGGACCCATTATTAAACGCTGTAGTCGCGGTCACCTGGTTTCACCTTGACGCTGTGGGGCGACTGGTCAGGCTCGGATTATTATTATTATTATTTTGATACAGAGCCTCTCTGTATCGTCCAGGCTGGAGTGCAGTGGCGCGATCTCGGCTCACTGCAACCTTACCGGATTCAAGCGATTCTCCTGCCTCAGCCTCCCGAGGGGATTATAGGCGTGACCCACCGCGCCTGGCCCCATGTAAGCTTTGTGATCACTTTTACACCCAAGTTTCCGCACCAGTAGTACAGGATTCCTTATGCCCACATTACTAGGGAAATAAATGATAGAATGAAGGCTTGCGTTGGGAATAGTTAAGCAATTGTGCAAGACGCATTTTCACTTCTTCCTTGGGTAGAAAAGGCAAGGCCTCCCAGAAACTTTAAGTATCTGATAGAGCAGTCAATGAAGACGTGTTTATCATTCAATAATTCTTTCCCACTAGAATTCACAGAAAACTAGCTTCCTCCGGTGGACACGGCTATAGACAGTATTGATTAAGCCTCACCAGGGACTTCTACAACATTCATCACTGTTCATAGTGCTTTACTATTCCAGGCTCTTATGTGAGCGTAAATGGCATAAGGGGACTATTGCTCTTAAAGGTATCTTTAAAGACACCTTTTTCAAATGTCATTTTGTCCTCTGCATTTTTTGCAGCCTAGAGAGAATGTACCACTGAAATGGAAAATGGAGTTCTTGCTGTAATGAACTTTGGAGTGAGAAGAAATTCACTTCAGGGTGTAGTTGCATATTTCTCTTAAAAAATTATATTAGACTTCTTTTTATTCGTGGTATATCCTAGATATTTTTCCCTGTAAATCAGTGAGCCTTCAACAGAGCTGTATGTCCTTAGAATGTACATCAGGGAATTAGATCAATCACCTTTCGTTTTATTGTGACTAATTTTTCAACTCGTTTTCTTGAAATGTACTTTTTTTTTTTTCTTTGTTTTCAGGATACCAGAAGCAAAAAAAAAAAAAGTATTCTACTTTTAAGAAATCATTATTAACTGTGTCAAATAAAAAAGTGGGTTGGGGGACTTAAGGAGGGTCTTGCAAAAAAAAAAAAAAAAGGAGGTTTAACTGTTTAAATATTTATAAACCTAAGCAGTATGTTTTCCGTGATTATTGTCGCATAAACTACTGATTTGTAAGAGTGACTGCATATCATCAAACTGGGAAGCAATTATTTTTTTCTTTTTCTTTTCTTTACTTTTTTTCTTTTTAATTGAGACAGGGCATCGCTCTGTCTTCAAGGCTGGAGTGTTGTGGCGTGATCTCGCTGCAACCTTTGCCTCCCAGATTCGAGTGATTATTGTGTCTCAGCCTCTGGAATAGTTGGGGTTACAGGCCTGAGCCACCACGCCCAGCTAATTTTTGTATCTTTAGTAGAGATGGGGTTTCACCGTGTTGGTCAGGCTGATCTAGAACTCCTGGCCTCAATGATCCACCTGCCTCAGCCTCCCAAAGAGCTGGCATTACAGGTGTGAGCCACCTTGCTGGCCATGAATACATTTTCAAAAAGAAAAGTTCAGACTTGCTGATCACCTCTTTTCTGGTGTTGATTACATTCATTCTTTCAACAAATCTTGAATGTGTCAGAACAATGTATTCAAGGTACCCCTCCCTGCATTCCTCAAGCATGTCAGTGCCCGGAAGGAAAAGAGACTGGTATACAAAATTATCATAGCAAAAAAGGGGAGATAGTTGACAAGAAGTAAATGTTACATTTGTGTCCCCCCAAATTCCTATGTTGAAACCCTAATCCCCAAGGGAATCTATTTGGAGGTGGGGTGTTTGGGAAGTAATTAGGGTTAGATGAGATGATGAAAGTGGAGGCCCCATGATGGGATTAGTGCCCTTATAAGAAGAGAAAGAAACTAGTGCTCACTCTGCACCATGTGAGGACACAGTTGGAAGACCGTTGTCTGCAAACCAGGAAGAGGGCCCTTACCAGAACTCAGTCATGCCAGTATCATGATCTTGAACTTTCCAGCCTCCAAAACTGTGAGAAATAAATTGTTGTTTTAACCATGTACTCTATGGTATTTTTGTTATAGCAGCCCAAACTGACTAAAACAGCAGTTAATTGTTTCCCAAAGTTAAGTGTGGGTGTGGGCCTACCCCAGCTGAGGAGAAGATTCCAGACTCAGTTCTCTGTCAGAAACTTCCAGCAACTCTCCTTCAGAAACTGAGTCCTGGTTGTCTTGAACTCCTCTCTCACTTCCTCTCTTTGCTGAATCATCACTAATGCCCAGTAAATGAAAAAGCCTTGCTTTGCCATTGATGACTCCTGGTGACAGGGACACCTGAAAAAATCCCAGAGGTAAGTACAGGTAGGACTTCTAGTCCAAGGTAGAAGACAAAATTGAGGCCCTCTCCCACACAGCGAGAGTAAAAGCATCACTTCATATTAGCAAACAGCACACTGAGGCGCAGGGCACATTTTAAAGCTGTTTATTATATCAAATTATTTCATCTTTGAGATAACCCTATGACGCAGATGCTGTTATTGTCTCCATTTTACAGGTGGGTGTGGAAATGGAAGCACATTTTGTAATGGTCCACAGCTAGAAAGTTACAGAGCTAGGCAACCTAACTGGCTTTTGGTTTTGTTTTCAAAAGATTAAATTCGCTTGGTTTAATAAAAGTTTAAGACACATAACATGTCTTTAGTTAATAAATACAAGGGGAATGTGTATCTATCTAGAATGTTCCAATTCCATATTTTAGCTACTTAGAAAAATGGGAGGAGATAGGGCAAGAAGGGAGAGACGTGACTAGACACACAGAGAGGGTAGAGGGATAAATAAAACCGAAACCCGCAGAGGCGGCTGCCAGGTACGTTATGAGGTAGTAGTGTTCACCCTTGTGAACACGTGAACTTGAAAACAGAATTTCAAAGAGTTTGTCTCTCTGAAATCCTTTTTCAAGTCTTCCATTCCTCACCTTGAGCTGAGGAGCCGCTGTCACCCTCCAGCAAGATGTTATTGGAAGCGGGCCTCTGTGAGCAAAGCTCTGCAGTACAAAGTGGTGGGAAGTAAGGCTCTGCCTTCATGCAGCAGCTCATTTGCTGCTTGACTTGGGGACAGTCTCTTACTTTACTGGGCCTCAGTTTCCTCCTCTGTACTATTGAGATAATAACATGTCTTCTACCTCATTGGTGGTGAGAGGATTAGTTAATAGTATGGCTTTGCCAAAGTCAGCTGTGTGGCGATCATGCCTGCTGGAGCATTCCAGCCAGTGACCTCCAGTGGTCCCCTGTGAGTCCTAAGACCTGGACACTCTCAGTGACCCTGAGGGGTGGGGAGGTAAGAAGACAGGGGGAGGTGCAGAATCCTTGTCTTTAAATATTTGCAAAATGTCTGTTTGCAGCTGAGTGGGCCTTCTGGTGACGTCCCAGCTGACAGCAGCACTTCTAACAGTTCTTGCCCAAGCTGTGAATTAGAGCTTCGTTGTTTCACAATACTTGGTGTGACTAAGTTCTTTTAGATTCAGAATTTACTTATATTATCAGGAGGAAAAAATGTCAATACTCTATTGCCATTACGAATAGAAGAAAAGAGCCGTCAGATCTTTCGAATACTACTTCAGCTGCTACAAATGTATGAATCGCTGTTTTTTTGGTTTTTTTAATGGCTTTAACTGACAATAGTATGTGTTGGCAAAGATGTGGAACAACTCTGCACTCCTGGTAGGAGTGTCAGCTGGAGTCATCTATACCCCATGATCTAGCAACTTCACCCCCATATGTATATCCAGCAGAACCGTATGCATATGTGCACAAAGAAACATGCGGAAGAGTGTTCACAGCCACGCAACCACAACAGGAAAAACTGGAAACTACCCAAATGTCCATCAGCAGGAGCATGGATGGCAAATTCTGATATTTTCATACGATAAAATCCTATACAGTCTTGAGAATGAACGAACTGTTGCCACACTAAGTGATGTTTAGAGCTGGTGGCCAGACTATATTATTTAAAGCTGGTAAATCAAGCATAGAGGTCTAAATATATTTAAAGGCATAAAAGTAAAGCTTAAAAACAATATAATCCCTAAGTTGAGTGGTATGAAGAGAGAATATATGCTGATTCCATCACGTTTATGGAAAGGAGTGAAAAAGGCTGGGCACGGTGGTTCGCACCTGTAATCCATGCANGGAAGGAAAGAAGGAAAGAAGAAAGAAAAAAAGAAAGAAAGGAGTTAAAAAATACTCTCAGGAAGATCCTAGGAAAAAGTGCAAACTATGATAAGAGCATCTAACTGTATTGCAAACATAACATTGAAAGAAAGAAGCCAGTCACGAAAGAGTATTATTCATATAAATTCCACTTACAGAAGTCAGCGTGGTGGTTACCTTATTGGAAGAGAAGGAGTATTTGCTGGGAGAGGCATGAATGGGGTTTCTGGGATGCTGGTACCATTCTGTTTCTTGATCTGGGTGCTAGTACTGGGTGTTTGTGAAAATTGGTCCAGTGGCACACCAAGGCTGTGTGGTTACACATACATGCATGATACACTTCTATACAAAATCTTACATAACTATATGAACAGAAAAAAAAGACTTTTTTTGTTTCTTTTATTGTCTTTATTTCCTTTTGATTTTGTATTGTGCGTTTTTTCTTTTTCTTTCCATTGGTTCATAGCCGATAGCTTTACATTTTATCATCATTTCTTGTATCAAATAGCTTTTTTGCTGGGAACTGTGGTTCATGCCTGTAATCTAGGCACTTTGGGAGGCCAAGGCAGGCAGATCACTTGAGGTCAGGAGTTCAAGACCAGCCTGGCCAACGCGGCGAAACCCCATCTCTATTGAAAATACAAAAATTCGCCAGATGTGGCAACGCGTGCCTGTAATCCCAGCTACGGGAGGCTGAGGCAGGAAAACCGCTTGAACCCGAGAGTTGGAGGTTGCAGTGAGCCAACATCATGGCACTGCACTCTAGCTTGGGCGACAGAGTGAGACTCCATCTCAAAAAAAAAAAAAATATATTGATCAGGAACTATGTGCAGGAACAATGATCAGGAACTATTTTTAACATAAAACCTGTTATTTAAAAGAGTTAGACTCCAAGAAGAATGTTATTAGGAAATTTTATCCAAAGTTGACATTTAAATCTACCCCCAAGATTTGCTTTTTTCTTCTCATAATTATATGTCATTTTTTTGTTTTTATTTTTCTTTTTTATAAGAATACCATGTAAAGGAAATGTAAATAATTATTATCCATGAAGCTCCTTTTAGGATTATCCAAGCTCGCTCAAGTTGATCCCAGTGAGTTATACAAATATCCTTATTTTTATGTTTACCAAGGTGGGACGAAGCTTAGGAAGCATGGCTGATTTAACACAATTTGCTTGTAAGGTCGGAACATGGAACTTTGTGTATCGCTATATTCTAGTGTCTTGGTATCCTAAGATCACATCAGTTCCTGCCCCTCTCAGCTTTGGATTGACTTAGATGCACCCAGAATGGCCACTGCTTTCCTGGAGAGGACAGTGGGTGCCTTGCCCTGCCATTGGCCTGCCTTCAGAGTGAACTTACCTCCAAAGACAAAAATATGAAGTTGACCACCTTAAAAACCTCTCAGTGGCTCCCCATGCCTACAGGATAAAGTCCCATACTCTTTAGGACAGCATACTACCCTGTCCTTCCCTTCAGAATCCTCTAAGCAAGAGACAACATCAAAAAAGAAGTACAGTTGGAAGTCAGGGCTTGGAGAAGAATCAACAAATGAAAACTAAGGGGAGGGAATGCAGTCATCTCCCTGTGTTTGAACAACGTGGTCACATAATCTTTGTTCCACCTTCACTCACATAAGGGTGGGGACTTGAAAAAAATGCCTTCCCTACTGAGTGTGTAATTTGGCTTATGTTATTTGGGCTTATGTTATTTGGCAGCTCTCATGGAAGAGCTGGGTTTCGAGTCACTTCTGTCTTAAAGAATAGTAAATCACTAGTACCCTAGCGGGAGGTATCAGTAGAAGGCACAGGTTTAAACTGGACTTGATGGTGGGCATGAATGTAATAGGTCAAGGCAGAGGCATCAGGCAGTGATCAGAAGCTCGTAATCATTGGAGCTGAGAGAGAAGGAGGAGGCAGGGAGAAGGAGGTTTGTTTGGGAAGAAGGTGGAGGGTGTCAGCTGAACTGGCACCAGTGACTGATAAATTTATCAGTTTCAGCACTAAATGATTACAGAAACATCACACCACAGGGCGCCCCATAAAGCACCATTATGACTATTTTAAATGCCAGCAAGAAGGCTTGCCTTGTGTATGGCCCTGTAGTGGGCTGTACAGGCAGACAAGGCAATGACATCCCACCTTCTTCAAGCTGAGGCTCTGAAGTCAGCATATAACGAAAAATCAGAAACAGTTAAAACCACCCTTGAAAACGTCTTGGGAAGGTGACATGTTGAAGAAAATAGATATTTTCGGCCGGGCGCGGTGGCTCACGCCTGTAATCCCAGCACTTTGGGAGGCCGAGGCGGGCGGATCACAAGGTCAGGAGATCGAGACCACGGTGAAACCTCGTCTCTACTAAAAATACAAAAAAATTAGCCGGGCGCGGTTGTGGGCGCCTGTAGTCCCAGCTACTCGGGAGGCTGAGGCAGGAGAATGGCGGGAACCCGGGAGGCAGAGCTTGCAGTGAGCTGAGATCCGGCCATTGCACTTCAGCCTGGGCGACAGAGCGAGACTCCGTCTCAAAAAAAAAAAAAAAAAAAAAAAAAAAGAAAATAGATATTTTCTCAGGAACTCCAAAAGAGCCAGTTTTTCTTCCAGCACTGGGATTAATCACCATGAATTCAATGCAGTATCTATCTAACTAATCTGAAATTCTGCACAGGTTTGTCTCTTCTCTCCCATTCAGTAACTGATTCAATCATTCGTTTAGATCAGTGTGGACTGGTGGGTATTTATTTTGTACTTTGGGTTATAATCCAATATTACTTTATTTTGTTGCTCAGATGTCTCCAGCTTTGGCCGTTGGGAGATCTTTCAGCTCCTCTGCTTCTCTGACAGACCCTCATCAATGTGAATTTTCCTTGTTTAACACTTGTCTATTTTCTGGCACTGCACAATATTCTGGGTTAATCTTGTATATTTCCTGCCCAAGTCTCAGAATTTGCCATTTCTCCAAGAATCCAAGGTTCTTTTTATTGTAGAATATATTGGAATCCAAGATGTAGGTCCTGGCATGCTTGCTGCTACTGGGACTTTGTTTCTTTTGGGCCCTCTCAGCTGACAAAGCACAGAAATATATGCGTGTATACTTATCTGTGCATGTTACATATCTACAAATATTTCTGTATGTAATTACCTGAATCTATATTGACTAAAATGTGAGACATTGCTGATGTCTCCAACTCTAGTCCATTACCACATGGTTTATTCTAACTTCCTTTGTTTATTGGTAAATTCCTACTCCATCAGTGAGGAATCAGGCTCCATCTTCCACCATCCACTTGTGCAATTGTTTGATTCCAGTATACATGTATAGCAGTCTCAGGATTGTTTACCTATAGCCTGTGGGAAACAACTTTACCTACTAGAGTACCATGTTTTTTGCAGTTCCTATTGCTTTTGGCTTTATAGACCTCATTTATTCCAAAGTTACCAAATCAGCACCTTTGCCTTCCACCCCTTCAGTGATATCATTTCATATGTTTGCAATACAGTTAGATGCTCTTATCATAGTTTGCACTTTTTCCTAGGATCTTCCTGAGAGTATTTTTTAACTCCTTTCTTTCTTTTTTTCTTTCTTCTTTCCTTNCCTCCCAAAATGCATGGATTACAGGTGCGAACCACCGTGCCCAGCCTTTTTCACTCCTTTCCATAAACGTGATGGAATCAGCATATATTCTCTCTTCATACCAGTCAACTTAGGGATTATATTGTTTTTAAGCTTTACTTTTATGCCTTTAAATATATTTAGACCTCTATGCTTGATTTACCAGCTTTAAATAATATAGTCTGGCCACCAGCTCTAAACATTCAGGAAACCAGCTGTATTAGTTTGTTCTGACATTGCTGTAAAGAACTAACTGAGCCTGGGTAGTTTATAAAGAAAAGAGGTTTAATTGACTTACAGTACCACAGGCTGTACAGGAAGCATGATTGGGGAGGCCTCAGGAAACTTACAATCATGGCAGAAGGTGAAGGAGAAGCAAGTACATCTTCACATGGCTGGCAGCAAAGAGAGAGAGAGAGAAAGGGGAAGTGTTACACATTTTCAAACAACCAGATTTTGTGAGAACTCTATTATGAAGCAGCACTTGGGGGGTGGTGCTAAACCATTAGAAACCACCCCCATGATCAAATTACCTCTCACGAGGCTCCACCTCCAACACTGGGGACTACAATTCAACATGATATTTGGGTGGGGACACGGAGCCAAACTATATCACCAGCATACTTGACCTATCTCCTATCTTCTGCTTTTTCTCATTCAGCTTTTGTTGGTTATATCACTCCTTCACTGTCAGAGTTTATAACATACACATTTTGCTCTTTTTTTTTTTTTTTTGAGACACAGTCTTGCTCTGTCACCCAGGCTGGAGTGCAGTGGCTCAATCTCGACTTACTGCAACCTCCATCTCCCAGGTTCAAGTGATTCTCCTGCCTCAGTCTCCCAAGTAGCTGAGATTACAGGTGCACCACCATGCCCAACTAATTTTTGTATTTTTAGTAGAGGTGGGCTTTCTCCACGTTGGCCAGGCTGGTCTCGAACTCCTGACCTCATGTGATCTACCCGCCTCAGCCTCCCAAAGTGCTGGGATTACAGGCGTGAGCCACCAGGCCTGGCCTACCTTTTGTTCTTTAACCATAATTGCCATGTTTGTTTTCATCTTAGTTGCATCTTTAAATGGATTTGATGGTCATCGCCAGTCCCTTTGTGTCTTTTCTCCATTTACCCTCTATTAGAATCTTTTAAAAAGTGTTGTAGAAACTATATTTCCTGAATTCTTGCACATTAAAAAACATGTTTGTGTTGCCTTGTCTCTGAAGTACAGTTCAGTTGAGTAAAAATTTCCTGGGTCACAGTTTCTTTGCATGAAGACTATATAGACTTTTCCCATCTGTCCTCAAATATCAAATATAGCTGTGGCAACTTGGAGGCCAGTCTAATTTTCTCCTTTTAGTTAATTACTTTGCATAGTCGCTTAAAGCATACTTTCTTTATCTTTGAAGTCCAATAACATTACAAGAATATATTTTTGAGTCAATTTTCCTTGGACATGAGGTACCCATTCAATTTTTAGACTCATACTTTTAACTCTGGAAAATTTTTAAAATTACATCTGTAAATACATTTTCTGTTCTATTCAAATTTCTCCTTCAGGAACATGAATTATGTGCATATTGGATCTCCCGTGCCTGCCTGTCATGTTATCACTTTCTGTCTAATCTTTTTTAAACTCTGGTCATTTCTATTTCATTTGCCTTCCTTTCTCTATTCTAATCGATAGGTCTATCTTACTTCAATGGTGTCTAGTCTACCCTGGAAAAGTACACTTGGAAATAATTTTTTAAATGCTTTTTTGAAATTCTACTTATTTACCCAATGCTTTTAACTCATAGTTCATCTTTTTAAAATTGTGTAAAATACACATAGCATAAAATTTACTATGTTAATCATGTTTAAGTGTACAATTCAGGGGCATTAAGTACACTCACACTGTTGTGCAACCAGCACCACTATTCATCTCCATAACTTTTTCATCTATCCAAACAGAAACTGTGTCCATTAAAACGTAACTCCCTATTCTCCCTCCCTCTAGCCACTGGTAAGCGCTATTCTACTTTCTGCCTATACGAATTTCCCTATGTTAGGTGCCTCATGTAAGTGGAATTATGCAATATTTGTCCTTTTCTTGTGTGACTTATTTCACTTAGCAATAACACCTTTGAGGTTCATTCATGTTGTAGCACATGTCAGAACTTCCTTCCTCTCTAAGGCTTACTAATATTCCATTGTATGTATATACGACATTTTATTCATCCATTCATCTGCTGATGGATATTTGAGATGTTTATACCTTTCGGCAATTGTGAATAATGCTGCTGTGAATGTTGGTGTGCCAGATTCTGATCCCTGCTTTCAATTTTTTCAGATATACAGATAGTTCCAGAGTTATGATGGCTTGACTTATGATTTTTCCACTTTACAGTGGTGCAGAAGTGATAGACATTCAGTATGCTTCTCAACTTATGATGGGGTTGTGTCCAGATAAATCCATCATAAGTTGAAAATATCAAAAGTCAAAAACTCTGGCCGGGCACGGTGGCTCATGCCTGTAATCCTAATACTTTGGAGGCGGAGGCAGGCAAATCACCTGAGGTCAGGAGTTCGAGACCAGCCCCGCCAACATGGTGAAACCCCGTCTCCATTAAAAATACAAAAATTAGCCAGGCATGGTGGAGCATGCCTGTAATCCCAGCTACCCAGGAGGCTGAGGCAGGAGAATCCCTGGAACCTGGGAGATGGAGGTTGCAGTGAGCCAAGATTGCGCCACTGCACTCCAGCCTGGGTGACAGAGCGAGACTGTCTCAGGAAAACAAAACAAAGTCCAGGTGCAGTGGCTCACGCCTGTAATCCCAGCACTTTGGGAGCCATAGGAGGGCAGATCACTTGAGATCAGGGGTTTGAGACCAGCCTGGTCAACATGGTGAAACCCCGTCTCTGGTAAAAATACAAAAATTAGCCAGTCATGGTGGCACACACTTGTAATTCCAGCTGCGTGGGAGCCTGAGGCAGGAGAATCGCTCGAACCCGGGAGGTGGAGGTTGCAGTGAGCCGAGATCACACCACTGCACTCCAGCCTGGGTGACAGAGTGAGCCAAAAACTCATTTTCAATTTATGATATTGTCAACTTTTTTTCCCCTATGGGTTCACTGGGATGTAAACCCGGGAGTGGAATTGCTAGATCATAAGAAAATTCCACATCTAACTTTTTAAGGAACTGCCATCCTGTTTTCCACAGAGGGTGTATCATTTTACATTCCCACCAGCAAGGCACAAGGGTTCTAATTTCTAGACATCCTTGCTGACATGGTTTGGGTCTGTGTCTCTGCCCAAATCTCATGTCTAATTGTAATCCCCAGTGTTGGAAGTGGGGCTTGGTGGGAGGTCATTGGATTACTGGGATGGAGTTCTCATGAATGGCTTAGCACCATCCCCACTTGGTACTGTATAGTGAGTAAGTTCTCATGAGATCTGGTTGTTTAAAAGTGTGTAGCACCACCCCACTTCCTCTCTTCCTCCTGCTCCGGCCATGAAAGACTTGCTTGCTTCGCTTTCACCTTCTGTCATGATTGTGAGTTTCCTGAGGCCTTCCCAGAAGCAGATGCTGCTATGCTTCCTGTACAGCCTGCAGAACCATGAGCCAATTAAACCTCTTTTCTTCATAAATTACCCAGTCTCAGGTATTTATTTATAGCAGTGCAAGAACGGACTAATACACTTGCCAACACTGTTTTCTTTTTCTTTCATCTTCCTTTTTGTATAATAGTAGTCATGCCAACAAGTGTGAAATGGTATCACATTGAGGTTTTTATTTGCATTTCCCTAATGATTAGTGGATGTTGAACATCTTTTCATGTGCTTATTGGCCATTCATATATCTTATTTAGAGAATGTTTGAGTCTTTCGCTCTTTTTTTTTTGAGGCAGAGTTTTGTCTTGTTGCCCAGGCTGGAGTGCAATGGCATGATCTTGGCTCACTGCAACCTTTGCCTCCCAGGTTCAAACGATTCTCCTGCCTCAGTCACCTGAGTAGCTTGGATTACAGGCATGCACCACCACACCTGGCTAATTTTGTATTTTTAGTAGAGATGGGGTTTCTCCATGTTGGTCAGGCTGGTCTCAAACTCCCGACCTCAGGTGATCTGCCCACCTTGGCCTCCCAAATTCCTGGGATTACAGGTGTCAGCCACTGCACCCGGCCTTTCACTTTTTGAATTGAATTGTTTGATTTTTTGTTGTTGAGTTGTAGGCATTCTTTATATATTCTGGATATTAATCTCTTGTCAGATATATGACTTGCAAATATTTTTTCCCATCATGTAGGTTGCATTTTCACTCTCCTGATAAAGTCCTTATGTATACAAAAGGTTTTAATTTTGATAAAGTCCAATTTATTTGTTTTTTCTGTTTATTGCCTGTGCTTTTGGTGTCATACTGAAGAAATTATTGTCAAATTGAGTGTCATGAGGCTTTTTCTTCTAACAGTTCTCTTCTAACAGTTTTATAACTTTAACTCTTTGTTTAGGTCTTTGATCCACTTTGAGTTAGTTTGTGTATATTGTATAAGGTAAGGACCAACTTCAATCTTTTGCATTTAGATATACAGTTTTCCCCCCCAAAATTTGAAAAGACTGTCCTTTCCCAATTGAATGATCTTAGCACCCTTGTTGAAAATCAATATATAGGTTTATTTCTACACTTATTGTTCTGTAGTGGCCTATATGTCTGTCCTTATGCCAGTCAGAACCACACTGTTTTGATTACTACAGCTTTGTAGTAAGTTTTGCAACAAAAAAGCATGAGTCCTCCAACTTTGTTCTTTTTAACATTGTTTTGTAAGCCGGGCATGATGGCTGACTCCTGTAATCCCAGCACTTTGGGAGGCTGAGGTGGATGGACCACTTGAGGTCAGGAATTCAAGACCAGCCTGACCAACATGGTCTGTCTCTACTAAAACTACAAAAATTAGCCAGGCATGGTGGTGCATGCCTGTAGTCCCAGCTACCCAGGGGGCTGAGGCATGAGAATCGCTTGAACCCAGGACGCAGAGGTTGTAGTAAGCCAAGATCGGGCCATTGTACTCCAGCTTAGGCAACAGAAAGAGACTCCATCTCAAAAAATAATAATAAATAATGAAAATAAAAAAAGATTGTTTTGGCAATTAAAGGTCACTTGATATTCCCTATGAATTTTATAATGGGTTTTATTTTTATGAAAAACAATCATGTTGGATTTTGATGGCGATTATGCAGAATGTAGATAGCTTTGGGTGATATTGTCATGCTGTCAATATTAAGTCTTCCATTCTATGAATTAGAGGTGACTTTGCATTTAATGATGTCTTTTTAAATTTCTTTCAGAAGTTGTATAGTTTTCTATGTAAAGTATTTTGCTTCTTGTGTTACTTTGTAAATATTCTATTATTTTTGATGCTGTCATAAGTAGAATTTTTTTTTTTTTTTTGAGACGGCATATCACTCTGTCACCCAGGCTGGACTGCAGTGGCGTGATCTCGGCTCACTGAAATCTCTGCCTCTTGGGTTCAAGGGATTCTCCTGCCTCAGCCTCCCGAGTAGCTGGGATTACAGGTGTGCGCCACCATGCCTGGCTAATTTTTGTATTTTTAGTAGAGACAGGGTTTCACCATGTTGCCCAGGCTGGTCTCCAACTCCTGACCTCAAGTGATTATCCCGCCTCAGCCTCCCAGAGTGTTGGGATTACAGGCGTGACCCATTGTGCCCGGCCCCAAATGGGTTGTTTAGCTCTAAAAGTTTCTTTTAATGAAACCAACCTTTAGGGTTTTCTACATAGAAGATCAAGCAATCTGCATACAGAAATGATTTCATTTCTTCCTTTCCAATTGGATGCCTCTTTTTTTTTTTTTTTGAGGTGGAGTTTTGCCCTGTCGCCCAGGCTGGAGTGCAATAGCATGATCTCGGCTCACTGCAGCCTCCACCTCCCGAGTTCAAATGATTCTCCTGCCTCAGTTTCCAGAGTAGCTAGGATTACAGGTGCCCATCACAATGCCCAGCTAATTTTTGTATTTTTAGTAGAGATGGGGTTTCACTACATTGGCCAGGCTGGTCTCAACTCCTGACCTCGTGATCTACCCGCCTCAGCCTCCCCAAGTGCTGGGATAACATGTGTGAGCCACCGAGCCCTGCCGGACGCCTCATTTATTTTCCTTGCCTAATTGCTCTGGCTAGAACTTCCAATACTATGTTAAATAGAAGTGGCAAAAGTGTGGCTGGGGACAGTGGCTTACGCCCTCTAATCCCAGCACTTTGGGAGTCCAAGGCAGGTGGATCATTTGAGGTCAGGAGTTCGAGATCAGCCTGGCCAACAGGGTGAAACCCCATCTCTACTGAAAATACAAAAATTAGCTGGGTGTGGCGATGCAGCCTATGATCCTGGTTACTGAGGAGGCTGAGTCGGGAGAATCACTTGAACACGGGAGGCGGAGGTTGCAGTTCCAAGATTGCACCACTACACTCCAGCCTGGGCAACAGCAGAGTTTGACTCTTTTAAGTCAAAAAAAAAAAAAAAAAAAAAAGAAAGAAAGAAAGAAAAAAGAAAAAAAAAGCAGTGCCCAAAGTGGGTATCCTTGTTTTATTGCTGATCTTAGGGAGAAAATTTTCAATCATTCTCCAATATTAGTTGTAGATTTTTCATATATGGCTGTCTTAGTCCATTTGTGCTGCTATAACAAAATACCTTAGACTGGGTACTTTATAAAGAATAGAAATTTATTTTTTACAGTTCTGGAGCTAGGAAGTCCAAGATCAGGGCACCACCTCTGGTGTCTAGTGAGAGCCGCTGTCTTTCCAAGACAGCATCCTGTTGCTGTATCCTCACATCCTAGAAGGTGGAAAGGCAAGAGAGTGCTCCCTTCATACTTCAGCCCTTTTATAAGGAAGCCAATCTTATTTATGTGGACAGAGCCCTAGTGATTTAGTCACCTTCAAAAAGCTACCCGTCTTATAATTGCACTGGGGATTAAGTTTCAACATGAATTTTGGAAGGGAATCATCATTAAAATCATAGCAACGGTTTTTATCATGATGAGGTAGTTTCCTTCTATTCTTACTTTGTTAAATGTTTTTATCACGAAAGAGGATTGGATTTTGCCAAATGCTTTTTCTGCATCAACTGAGATGGCCATGTTTTTTTTTCTTTGTCCATTAATGTGTATTCTTTTCATCTTCATATATTGAATCATTCTTGTATTTTAGGAATACATTTTACTTGTTAAAGGTATATAATCTTTTTTAAAATGCCACTGATTCCAGTTTGCTATTATTTTATTGAGGATTTAACATCAATATTCATAAAGAATATGTGTCTGTTCTTTTTTTGTAGTGTGTTTTCTGGTTTTGGTATTAGGTTGATGCTGGCCTCATAGAGTAAGTCAGGAAGTATTCCATTCTCTTCAAATTTTTAGAACTGTTTGAGAAAGATCGGTGTTAATTCTCTTTAAAATATGTGGTAGAATCAGTCAGTAAAGAAATGTGGTTCAGGCATTTCTTTGTTGGGAGATTTTGGATTACTAAATCAATCTCCTTATTAGCTACAGGTTTACTCAGATTTTCTGTTTCTTCATGATTCAGTTTTTGTGGGTTATGTGTTTCCAGAAATGTGAGAATTTTGTCTAGCTATTTAATTTATTGACGTACAAATGTTCATAGTATTCTCTTTTATTTCTTTAAATTGGTAGTAATATATATACATTTATTTCTGATTTTAGTAATTTAGTCTTCTCTCTTTTTTTACCTCATCAGTTTAGTTAATCATTTGTCAATTATGTTGATCTTTTTGAAGGGCTAACTTTCAGTTTTGCTAATTTTCTCTCTTATTTTTCTAGTTTTGATTTTATTTTTCTTTATTCTGGTCTTTATTATTTCCTTTCTTCTGCTGGATTTGTGTTTTTGCTTTTCCTTAAAGTGTAAAGTTAAGTTGTCGATTTGAGATCTTTTTTCATTTTCAATGTATGTAGGTTTTAGCTATAAATTTCTCTCTTAGCACTGCTTTCACTGCATTCCATAAGTTTTGGTATGCTGTACTTTTATTTTCATTTGCTTCTTGGTTTTTTATAATTTCCCTTGTGATTTCTTCCTTGACCTACTGGTTGTTTAAAATTGTATTGTTTAATTTTCATATATTTCTATATTTCCAGCTTTCCTTCTGTTACTGATTTCTAGCTTTATTCTATTATGATCTGAAAATACATTTTGTACAACTTCAATCTTTTAAAATTCATTAAGAATTGCTTTGTGGTCTACACATTGTGTATCCTGGAGAAAGTTCCATGTACACTTGACAAAAAATTGTATTCTGCTGTTATTGGGTGGAGTGTTTTGAATATGACTATTTGTTCTATTTGGTTTATTACTTTGTTCAAGTCCTCTATTTTCTTATTAATATTCTCTCTGGTTGTTCTATCCATTATTGAAAGTGGTGTTGAAACCTCCAAGTATTGTTTTAGAACTATTTCTCCCTTCATTTCTATCAATGTTTCCTTCAAATATTTTGCAGCTCTAATATTTGGTGCACATATTTATCATTGTTTTATGCCTTGGTGAATTCACCCTATATCTTTTTTTTTTTTTTTTTTTTTTTTTTTTTTTG
>NC_037678.1:89508602-89546390 GCF_003255815.1 Theropithecus gelada | reverse complement strand
TTTTTTTTTTTTTTTTTTTTTTTTTTTTTTTTTTTTTTTTTTTTTTTTTTTTTTTGAGACGGAGTCTCGCTCTGTAGCCCAGGCTGGAGTGCGGTGGCCGGATCTCAGCTCACTGCAAGCTCCGCCTCCCGGGTTCATGCCATTCTCCTGCCTCAGCCTCCCGAGTAGCTGGGACCACAGGCGCCGCCACCTCGCCCGGCTAGTTTTTTGTATTTCTTAGTAGAGACGGGGTTTCACTGTGTTCGCCAGGATGGTCTCGATCTCCTGACCTCGTGATCCGCCCATCTCGGCCTCCCAAAGTGCTGGGATTACAGGCTTGAGCCACCGCGCCCGGCCCACCCTATATCTTTATATAATGTCTTCTTTGATCTCCTGTAGCAGTCTTTTACTTAATTCTATTTGGTTTGATATTAGTATAGCCATCTCATCTCTCTTTTGGTTACATTTGCATGGAGTATCTTGTTCCATTGCAGGCATACCACAGAGATATTGTGGATATGGTTCCAGACCACTGCAATAAAATGAATATTGCAATTTTAAAAGTCACATTTTTTTTTTAGTTTCCCAGTGCATATACAAATTATGCTTTGGGCTGGGCACAGTGGCTCACGTCTATAATCCCAGCACTTTGGGAAGCCGAGGCGGGTGGCTCACCTGAGGTCAGTAGGTCGAAACCAGCCTGGCCAACATGGCAAAACCCTGGCCCCACTAAAAATACAAAAATTAGCCAGGTGTGGTGGCAGGCACTTGTAATCCCAGCTACTCGGAAGGCTGAGACAGGAGAATCACTTGAACCCGGGAGGCGGAGGTTACAGTGAGCCAAGATCACACCATTGTACTCTAGCCTGGGCAACAAGAGCGAAACTCCGCCTCAAAAAAAAAAAAAAAAAGTTATGCTTATACTATACTGTAGTCTTTTAAGTGTACAAAAGCATATGTCTTTAAAAATGTACATATCTTAATTTAAAATATGTTATTGCTAAAAAATGCTAATGATTATCTGAGCCTTCAGCAAGTTGTAATTTTTTGCTGGTGGAGAGTCCTGCCACAATGTTGATGGCTGCTTACTGATTAGGGTGGTAGTTCTGAATGTTAGAGTGGCTGTGGCAATTTCTTGAATAAAACAATAGTGAAGTTTGCTATATCAATTATTTTTTTCCTTTTTTTTTTTTTTTTTTTGAGATGGAGTCTCGCTCTGTTGCCCAGGCTGGAGTGCTGTTGTGCAATCTCGGCTCACTGCAACCTTCGCCTCCTGGGTTCAAGCAATCCTCCTGCCTCAGCCTCCTAAGTAGCTAGGATTGCAGGTGTGTGCCCCCATGCTCAACTAATTTTTGTATTTTTAGTAGAGACAAGGTTTCACCATGTTGGTCAGGATGGTCTCAAACTCCTGACCTCAAGTGATCTGCCTGCCGCAGCCTCCCAAAGTGCTGGGATTACAGACGTGAACCACCACACCCAGCCTGATTATTTTATTATAAGGAGTTAGATTTACTCATTTTGTAGATTGGGAATGTTCTTTTAAATATCTGAGGGTAGGTAAAAGTTGAGCAAACTGAAACATCAACAACTCTTCTTAGATTTGTAAAACATAAAAATAAAAATTTAAAAAATGGAGCTCACAAGGAAGGTAAAATGTTGCCCCCCACAACTGGAGAGACAAATAGGTAGGTGACTACAGAGAATCACAATATACTGGGGCAAAAACTTGTACTGGAACCAGTGCCAGGGGAAGGAAATCCTGAAATGTAATTGATTATTTGCCAGAGGCTGATTGTGGAAAAGTCTGAGAGTTAAAAACTCCAGAGTCATGGGGAGGGGAGGGGGATCCCCACGCTTTTGTGAGTGTTACCTCTAGGAGCAGAACCAGTTCTCACAGTAAATATATATCAGAGAATATTAGTAAAGAAAACCCCCTCATGCTTCCTGCAGGGGTGGGGAGAAGGAACAATTTTGAAATTCCTCAGAGGATTCTGCTCTTCTTAACAAGATTTGCTCTCAGGAGAAGCTAGTTAACCAGAACAAAGACTGGAAAAAAGCAGAACAGCATATACAAGAACTGTGGAACAATTATAAAAGATATCACATATGCATACTGTGACCACTAGAAAGAAAAAAGAAACAGAAGAAATATTTGAAACAATAATGACTGAGAATTTCCCCAAATCAATGTCAGACACCAAATCACAGATCTAGGAAACTTAGAGAACACCAAACAGGATAAATCCCAAACAAAAAAACAAAAAGACAAAAAAAAAAAAAAAAAAAAAAAACCATGAAAAACCTATACAAGGCATATCATTTTTCAAACTACAAAAAATAAAAGATGATGAAAAAATTCTGAAAGAAGCCACAGGGAAAAAACAACAATCTATACGGGATCAAAGATAAGAATTACATCCAACTTCTCGTCTGAAACCACATAAGCAGGAAGAAAGTAGAGTGAAATATTTAAAATGCTGAGAGGAAAATACCAACACCTGGAATTCTGCAAAATTGTCCTTTAAACGTGAAGGAAAAAGACTTTCTCAGACAGAAAAATTGGGGTAATTTGTTGTCAATAGGTCTGCCTTACAAGAAATAGTTTTTCCCTCCCTCCCTCCCTCCCTCTTTGTCTCTCTCTCTCTCTCTCTCTCTCTCTGTCTGTCTCTCTTTCTCTCCTTCTTTCTTTCTTTCTTTTGAGACAGAGTCTCTCTCTCTGCCACCCAGGCTGGAGTGCACTGCTATGATCTCAGCTCACTGCAACTTCTGCTTCCTGGTTGCAACTGATTCTTGTGTCTCCGCCTCCCAAGTATCTGGGATTACAGGTGTGCACCACCACACTTAGCTAATTTTTGTATTTTTATTACAGAAGGGGTTTCACCATGTTGGCCAGGCTGGTCTTGAACTCCTGGCCTCAGGAAATCTGGCCTGCTTCAGCCTCCTAAAGTACTGGGATTACAGGTGTTAGTCACCATACTAAAAAAGGTCTTTAGAGACAAATAAAAAAATATAGGTCAGAAAATCAGCTCTACATAAAGAAAGGAAGTACACTGAACAAGGAATAAATAAAAGTAAAATGAAAACTTCTATTTTTCCTTTTATTTTTGAGATGGAGTCTTGCTCTGTTGCCCAGGCTGGACTGCAGTGGTGCGATCTCGGCTCACTGCAACCTCCGCCTCCCGGGTTCAAGGAATTCGCCTGCCTCAGCCTCCTAAATAGCTGGGACTATAAGCAACCGCCACCATGCCTGGCTAATTTTTTTTGTATATTTAGCAGAGACGAGGTTTCACCATGTTGGCCAGGTTGGTCTCTAATTCCTGACCTCAGGTGATCTGCCTGCCTCGGCTTCCCAAAGTGCTGGGACTACAGGCATGAGCCACTGCACCTGGCCGAAAACTTCTATTTTTCTTATTCTTGATTGTTCTATCAGATAACAGTTCATTCAAAATAATAGCAACAATTGTATTTGATCATGCAGATTTCTGTGTATGCCTCGTGTGTGTGTATGTTTATATGTATTTATATAGAAGCATAATGAATGACAGCAATGATATAAGGGACAGGAAGGAAGAATTAGGATACTTTTTTTCTTTTTTGAAATGAAGTCTCACTTTGCCACCCAGGCTGGAGTGCTGTGGCGTGGGCTCGGCTCACTGCAACTTCCGCCTCTCAGGTTCAAGTGATTCTCTTCCCTCAGCCACCCCAGTAGCTGGAATGACAGGTGCATGCCACCACACTTGGCTAATTTTTGTATTTTTAATAGAGATGGGGTTTCGCCATGTTGGCCAGGCTTGTCCTGACCTCAGGTGATCCACCCGCCTCAGCCTCTCAAAGTGCTAGGATTACAAGCATGAGCCAGAATTAGGATTATTTTATTACAAGGTACTCACACCACTGGTGAAGTGGTATAGTATTATTTTAAAGTAGGTTTTAATTAGCTGTAAATGTATGTTGCAAACTCTAAGGCAACCACTAAAAAAAGTGAAAAAAGAAGTATAACTAATATGCTAAGAAAGGAGAAAAAAATGAAATCATATAAATGCTCAATTAAGACCAGAAAAGGGGAAAGAAAAAGAAAAAAAAAAAGAGTGGAAGACAAAATAGGGAAAAAGAACAAGGGCAACATATAGAAAGCAGAAGCAAATGTTGCAGACAGTAATCCAATTATATCAATAATTACATTGAATGTCAATGGTTCAAATACAGGAATTAAAAGATAGAGCCGTGGATGTTGGCTGGGCTCAGTGGCTCACACCTTTAATCCCAGCACTTTGGGAGGCTGAGATGGGCAGATTATCTGAGGTCAGGAGTTCGAGACCAGCCTGGCCAATATGACGAAACCTCGTCTCTACTATAAATACAAAAATTAGTGTGGTGGTGGGCGCCTTTAATTCCAGCTACTTGGGAGGCTGAGACAGGAAAATCACTTGAACCCAGGAGGTGGAGTTTGCAGTGAGCTGAGATTGCGCCACTGCACTCTAGCCTGGGCAACAACAGTGAAACCCCATCTCAAAAAAAAAAAATAGAAATGATCATGTGGATCAAAAAACAGGACCCAACTACATGTTGTCTACAAGAAACCCACTTCAAATATAAAGACACATACCAATTAAAAAGTAAATAAATGGAGAAAGACATACCATGTTTACATGAATCAAAATAAAGGAGGAGTAGCTATGTTAATATCAGACAGAGAAGACTTCAAAGTGAGGAAAGTTATTAAGAATAAAGAAGGGCATTATATAATGATAAAAGGATCAATTATCCAAGAAGATATAACAATCCTTAATGTGTATACATGTAACAACAGAGCATCAAACTACATGAGGCAAAATCAGATAGAACTGCAAGAAGAAATAGATAAATCCTCTATTATAGTTGGAGACTTCAACACCCCTCTATCAGAAATGGACAGACCTAGCAGGCAGAAAGTCAGTAAAGACATAGTTGGTGATACACAACACCATCAATCAATTGGACATAATTGACATCTATAGAACTACTTCATCTAACGACAGCAGAATACACATTCTGTCAACCACATAGAAATTCGCTAAGATAGGGACCACATTTGGGGCCGTAAAAAGCACTTTAACAAATTTAAAAGAATAAACTATGAACTATAAGAAAACATTGAGGAAACTCTCCAGGACATCAATCTGGGCAAAGATTTCTGGAGTAATGCCCCATAAACACAGGCAACCAAAGGAAAAATGGACAAATGGGATCATATCAAGTTAAAAGCTTCTGCACAGCAAAGGAAACAATCAACAAAATGGAGAGACAACCCAGAGAATGGGAGAAAATATTTGCAAACTATCCATCTGACAAGGGATCAACGAGAATATGTAAGGAGCTTGAACAACTCCATAGGGGAAAAAAATCTAATAATCTCATCAAAAAATGGCCAAAATATTTGAATAGACATTTCTCAAAAGAAGACATACAAGTGGCAAACAGGTGTATGAAAAGGTGCTCTACATCATTGATTATCAGAGAAATGCAAATTAAAACTACAATGAGGTATCATCTCACCCCAGTTGAAGTGGCTTTTATTCAAAAGACAGACAATAACAAATGTTGGCAAGGATGTGGAGAAAAGGGAGCCCTTGTACACTGTTGGTGGGAGTGTAAATTAGTACAACCATTATGGAGAAGAGTTTGGAGGTTCCTTAACAAACAAAAAATGGAGCTACCATATGATCCAGCAATCCTACTACTGGGATTTCCAATAGAAAGAAAATCAATATATTGAAAAGATATCTGCACTCCCATGTTTGTTGCAGTTCTGTTCACAACAGCCAAGATTTGGAAGCAACCTAAGTGTCCAAAAACAGATGACTGGATAAAGAAAATGTGTGACTTATACCCAATGGAGCACTATTCACCTGTAAAAAAGAACAAGATTCAGTCATTTATAACAACATGGATGAAACTGGAGGTCATTATGTTAAATGAATTAAGCTGGGCACAGAAAGATAAACGTTGCATGTTCTCACTTATTTGTGGGGTCTAAAAATCAAAACAATTGAACCCATGGAGGTAGACCGTAGAAGGATGGAAGGGTAGTGGGGGGTGTGAGGGGAAGGTAGAGATGATTGATGGGCACGCAAAAAAAGAACGAATGACTAGGGGCTAGTATTTGGTAGCACAACGGATGACTACAGTCAATGATAATTTAATTGTACTTTTAAAGATAGCTAAAGAAGTATAATTGGATTGTAACACAAAGGATAAATGCTTGAGGGGATGGATACTCCATCTTCCATGATGTGACTATTACGCATCACATCCCTGTATCAAAACGTCTCATTACCGCATAAATATATACACCTGCCATATACTCACAAAAATTAAAAATTAAAAAAAACAAATTAACACAAGTAGAAATTATACAATGTCTGTTCTCAGACCACAATGGAATGTAACTAGAAATCAATAACAAAAAGATAACAAGAAAGTCTTCAAATATGTGGAGATTAACTGCTTCTGCACAACACATGACTCAAAGAAGAAATCCCAAAAGAAATTTTAAAATATTTTAAACTAAACAAAAATGAAAACACAGCACTAATATTTATGAGATGCGGTGAAAGTAGTACTTACAAGAAAATTTATAGCATTGAATGCATATATTTGAAAAGAAGAAAGATAAAAAAATCAATCGTCTAGGCTGGTCTGAAGGTAGTGAGTTATCTCAATTGATGGTTCAGTCAGTTACAGATCAAACTCCTTGTTCTACTCTTTCTCCCCTTCTCACCACTGCACTTGACTAGTCTTAAAGAAAAAAAAGAAAAAAGAATAGAAAAATCAATCATCTAAGCTTCCACCTTAGGAAATTAGAAAAAGAAGAGCAAATTAAATCAAAGTAAACTGAAATAAACAATAAAAATTATAGCTGAGGCTAGGCACGGCAGCTCATGCCTGTAATCTCACCACTTTGAGAGGCCGAGGTGGGTAGATCACCTGAGGTCAGGAGTTTGAGAGCAGCCTGACCAATGCAGTGAAACCCCATCTCTACAAAAAATACAAAATTAGCCAGCCGTGGTGGTGCATGCCTGTCATCTCAGCTACTTGGGAGGCTGAGGCAGGAGAATTGCTTGAACCTGGGAGGTAGAGGTTGCAGTGAGCTGAGACTGTGCCATTGCACTCTAGCCTGGGCAACAAGAGCAAAACTCCATCTCAAAAAAAAAAAAAAAAATTACAGCCAAAGTCAAAGAAATTGAAAATAGGAAGTCAGCCAGGTGCAGTGGCTCACGCCTGTAATCCCAACACTTTGGGAGGCCAAGGCAAGTGTAGCACCTTAGATCAGGAGTTCAAGACCAGCCTGGCCAACATGGTGAAATCCTGCATCTACTAAAAAATACAAAAATTAGCCAGGTGTGGTGGTGGGTGCCTGTAATCCCTTAAGCTACTCGGGACGCTGAGGCAGGAGAATCGCTTGAACCCAGGAGGGGGAGGCCACAGTCAGCCAAGATTGTGTCACTGCACTCCAACCTAGGCAACAGAGTGAGACTCCATTTCAAAAAATTTTTTAAAAAAATAAGAAAATAAGAAGTCAATAGAAAAAAAATCAATGAAACCAAAAGCTGTTTTTGAAAAGATAAATAAAATGGATAAGACTCTAATCAGGCTGACCACAGGGAAAAAAAAGAGAAAGAGGATACAAATTACTAATATAATGAGAAAAGGATCATCACTACAGATCCCATAGATAGCAAAAGGATAATAAAGGAATATTATGAAAAACTCTATGCCCACAAATTTGATAACTAGATGAAATGGACCAATTGAATAAAATACTTCTGCCAAAACTCCCACAAAAAGAAATAGGCAATCTGAATATATATATATTCAGATTGTATATTCATTCATATATATTCATATATGTAAATATATACATTCATATTCATATATATTCATTAAATATAATAAACTGGAGTAGTAATAAACAATTATCCAAAATCGAAAACACCAGACCCAGATGAGTTCATTGATGGGCTCTACCACACATTTAAGGAATAAATTTTTATTGTTTGAGACAGAGTCTCACTCTGTTGCCCAGGCTGGAGTGCAGTGGCTCAATCTCAGCTCACTGCAACCTCCACCTCCTGAGTTCAAGTGATTCTCCTGTCTCAGCCTCCTGAGTAGTGGGGATTACAGGCATGTGCCACCATATCTGGCTAATTTTTGTATTTTTAGTAGAGATGGGGTTTCACCATGTTGGCCAGTCTGGTCTTGAACTCCTGACCTCAGGTGATCTGCCCACCTTGGCTTCCCAAAGTCCTGGGATTACAGGCGTGAGCCGCTGTGCACCCTTAAGGAAGAAATTATATCAATTCTTTATAATCTCTTTCTAGAAGCTAGAAACTGAGGGAATACGTTCTAATTCACCCTATAAGGCCAACATTACTGTAATAACAAAACCACACAAAGACATTATAAGGAAAAGAAAACGGTCGGGTGCAGAGGATCACACCTGTAATCCTAGCACTTTGGGAGGCCGAGGTGGGTAGATCACTTGAGGTGAGGAGTTCGAGACCAGCCTGGCCAACATGGGGAAACCCCATCTCTACCAAAATAAATATAAAATATAAAATACAAAAATATAAAAATTAGCTGAGTGTGGTGACATACGCTTGTGATCCCAGCTACTTAGGAGGCCGAGGCATGAGAATCACTTGAACCCAGGAGTAGGAGGTTGCAAGGAGCCGAGATTGCGCCACTGCATTCGAGCCTGGGTAACAGAACGAGACTCTGTCTCAAAGAAACAAACAACAACAACAAAAATAGGAAAGGAAATTATAGGCCAATATCTATTATGATTGTCGACACAAAATACTCAACGAAATATTAACAAATCAATCAAATTCAATAATGTATAAAAAAATTATACATCACAATCAAGTGGGATTTATTCTAGGCATTCCAAGCTAGTCCAACATTTGAAAACCAGTTCACATAATCAACTACATCAACAAACTAAGGAAGAAAAATCACATATCAATAGATGCAGAAAAAGCATTTGACAAAATTCAATATATCTATTCATAATAAATACTCTCAGCAAACTAAGAACAGAGAGAATTTCCTCAACTTGATAAAGAATATCAAGCTAATATTATACTTAATGGTGAGAAACTAGAAGCTTTCCCATTAGGAGCAGGAGCAAGGCAAAGGTGGCCCATTTTACCACTCCTCTTCAACATTATACTGAAAGTCCTAGATAACACTACAAGGCAAGAGAAGAAAATAAAAAGTATACAGATTGTGGAGGAAAAAATAAATCTGTCTTTGTTCACAGATGGCATGATTGTTTATACAGAAAATCTGAAAGAATAGACCAAAAAAAAAAAAAAAAAACCCCTCCTGGAACTAAGAAGCAATTTTAACAAGGTTGCAGGATATACGGTTAATATACAAAAGTCAATGTCATTCCTGTATACCAGCAATGAACAAGTGAAATTTGAAATGAAAAACTCAATACCCTTTATATTAGCGGCCCCCAAAATGAATTAGGTACAAATCTAACAAATTATGTATAAGATCTATATAAGGAATGTGACATAACTCTAATGAAAGAAATCAAAGAGCTAAATAAATAAGGAGAAATTCCATGTTCATAACTAGAAAGACTCAATATCACCAGGATGCCACTTCTTCCCTGTTTGGACTATAGATTCCATGCAATCCCAGTCAAACTCCCAGCAAGTTCTATTTTATAGATATTGATGACTGGGCACAGTGGTGGCTCACACCTGTAATCCTAGCACTTTGGGAGGCCAAGGTGGGGGGACTGCTTGAGGTCAGAAGTTTGAGACCAACCTGGGAAACATGGCAAAACCCCATCTCTACAAAAAAATGCAAAAATTGGCCAGGCATAGTGGCATGCACCTGTAGTCCCAGCTACTCAGGAGGCTGAGGTGAGACAGTGGTTTCGGCCCCAGAGGCAGAGATTGCAGTGATCCAAGATTGTGCTATTGCACTCCAGCCTGAGCAACACAGCCAGACCCTGTCTCAGAAAAAAAAAATTAACTGGGTATGGTGGCATGCACCTGTAGTCCCAGCTACTTGAGAGACTGAAGTGGGAGGCTCACTTGAGCTTGGGAAGTCAAGGCTGCAGTAAGCCAAGATCGTACCACTGCACTCCAGCGTGGGAAACAGAGCAAGACCCTGTCTCAAAAAAAATTTTTTTTTACAAAAAGATATTGACAAACTGATTCTAAAGTTTACACGGAGAGGCAAAAGACCCAGGATAGCCAGCTTAATATTGAAGGAGAAAACAAAGTTGGAAGACTGACATGTCTGACTTCAATACTTACTAAAAGGCTATATAGTAATCAAGACAGTGTGATATTGGTGAAAGAATAAACAAATAGATCAATGGGACAGAATAGTAAGCCCAGAAATAGACCCACATAAACACAGTCAACTGAGCTTTGACAAAGGAGCAAAAATAGTCTCTACAGCAAATCGTGCTGGAACAATTGGACATCCACATGAAAAACAAAAAGAAGAATCTGGACAGACATTACTCCCTTTATAAAAACTAACTCAAAATGCATCACAGACCTGCCAGGTAGAGTGGCACCCACCTGTTGTCCCAGCTGCTCAGGAGGCTGAAGTGGGAGGATCCCTGGAACCCAGGAGTGCAAGGTCAGCCTGGATAACATAGCAAGACCCTATCTCTTAAGAAAAGAAAAATCACAGACCTAAATGTAAAATGCAAAACTATAAAATTGCTAGACAATAATATACAAAAAAATCTAGATGACCTTGGGTTTGGCGATGACTTTTTAGATACAACACCGAAGGTACAATCCATAAAAAAAGAATTGATAAGCTGGAGTTCATTAAAATTAAAAGCTTCTGCTCTGCAAAAGACACTACAAGAGAATGAAAAGCCAAATCACAGACTGGGAGAAAATATGTGCAAGAACATGCCTGGTAGAAGACTGGTGTCCAAAATAGATAAAGAACTCTTAAAACTCAGCAGTAAGAAAACAAACAATCCAATTTAAAAATGAGCAAAAGACCTTAACAGACACCTCAGCAAAGAAGATATACAGATGGCAAATAAGCATATGAAAAGATGTTCCACATATGTCATAAGGGAAATGCAAATTGAAACAATTTACCACTACACATATATTAGAATGGCCAAAATCCAGAACACTGACAACACCAAATGCTAACAAGGATGTGGAGAAACAGGAACTCTCATTCATTGCTAGTGAGAATACAAAATGGTACAGCAACTTTGGACGACAGTTTTACAGTTTCTTACACAGCTAAATATACTCTTACCATTCAATACAGCAATCATATTCCTTGGTATTTACCCAAAAGAGTTGAATATTTACATCCATACAAAAATCTGTTTAGCATGTTTATTCATAATTGTCAAAACTTGGGAGCAACCAAGACATCCTTCAGCAGGTGAATGGATGAATAAACTGTGAGCTAAAAAGAAATGAACTATCAAGCCATAAAAGATATGAAGGAAACATAAATGCATATTGCTAAGTAATACGGCAATCAGAAAAGGCTGCTTACTGTGTGATTCCAACTATATGACATTCTGGAAATGGCAAAACTACGGCGACCGTAAAGTTGCCTGGGCTTAAGGGGAGGGAAGTATACATATGCAGAGCATAGAGGATTTTTAGGGCTGTGAAAATACTCTGCATAATTCTACAGTGGAGGATATATGTCATTGTGCATTTGTCCACATCCACAGAATGTTCAACACCAACAGTGAATAGAGGCTGGGTGCAGTGGCTCACGCCTGTAATCCCAGTACTTTCTGAGGCCAAGGAGGGTGGATCACCTGAGGTCAGGAGTTCGAGACCAGCCTGACTAGTATGGTGAAACCCCATCTCTACTAAAAGTACAAAAATCAGCTGGGCTTGATGGCATGCATCTGTAATCCCAGATACTTGGGAGGCTGAAGGCAGGAGAATTGCTTGAACCCAGGAAGCGGAGGTTGCAGTGAGCCGAGATCGCGCCACTGTACTCCAGCCTGGGCAACAGAGTGAGACTTCGTCTCAAACAAAACAAAACAAAACAAAACAAAAAAAGAGCAAATAAACTATGGACTTTGGGTGATGATGAGGTGTCAGTGTCGATCTATCAACTGCAACAAATGTACCACTTTGGTGGGAGCTGCTGGTAAAGGGGAAGGCTATGTGTGTATATGGACAGGAGGTATATAGGATAACTCTGTATCTTCATCTCAACTTTTGCTGTGAACCTAACACTGCTCTAAAGAAAAACAGAGACTTTTTTCTTTTTTTTTTTTAAGTAACAAACAAACAAAAACTGGTGTTGGAGCTGTGTGTGTGCTGTTTCGTGTGTGGTGGTAGCTGACTGGTATTCCCTTTAGTGGATTGGGCAAGGATTGACTGTTTCTTTGGGGAAACCTGCATGTTTATATGTGAAAGTCTTTTCTTTTCTTTTCTTTTTTTTTTTTTTTCTTTTTACATTTTCTAGAAGCCGCATTAAGAAAGAGATAAACAGTCTGAGCGTAGTAGCTCACACCTGTAATCCCAGCACTCTGGAAGGTCGAAGTCAGGAGTTTGAGAACAGCCTGGCCAACATGGTAAAACCCTGCCTCTACTAAAAATACGAAAATTAGCTGAGTATGTGGCACACACTTGTAGTCCCAGCTACTCGGGGGGCTAAGGCAGGAGAATTGCTTGAACCCAGGAGGCGGAGGTTGCAGTGAGATGAGATTGCACCACTGCACTCCAGCCTGAACGACAGAGGGAGACTCCATCTCAAAATAAAAAAAAATTTAAATTTAAATTTAAAAAAGTGAAATTAATTTCCATCTATTTATGTGACCCAATATATCCAAAACATTATCCTTTCAACATGTAATCAATATAAAAATGTATTAATGAGATATTTTACAACTTTTGTGTACTGTCTTTAGAATCTTATGTGTAATTTACGCTTACAGCACATTTCAATTCAGACTAGCCACAATTCAAGTGCTCAGTAGCCACATGTGGTTAATGGCTGCCATATTGGACATTCAGAGAGGGAAAATAATCATTATTGCCCTTGAAGGAACTACGCTCCAGAAATTTTTTGCCTGTGTGTCTTCTGTTCCAAGTATCAGATTTTTAGGAGGGAGCATATTATTGGGTAGGCCCAGTTTTGTCTTGCGCCTGTCCTGGACCAAGGCCAGAGGCCATCATATCATATTGAAGGGAGACGTGTTGGGTGTCTGAGAAGCTGGAGCTGTAAATCAGGCACCCATCTCATGAAGGAGCCATTTCACATGCAATATTAGATCAGTCGTGGTTATTATTTTCTGTATTTCTTGATGCTTTAACATCCTGAGGGCCTTGCTGACTTGGAGATACTGCCCCTCCTAGGGCTAGCCAATTCCTAAAGGTAGCAAAGGACTCATCTGCGAGTGCACCTTTCCAATACAAACCAACCGATCTGAAGCCCATACCCCAACCACCTCCTTTATCAGACTCTCATACCTGGCCCAGACTCTCATATTCCCCTGCCCTATTCACTCCAAGGACAGGTACCAGGAAAGCAGGGACAGCTCCTCTACACTAGAGCCAACTGAAATTACTCAAAGTAGCCAATCCCAAGCCCGCTTACCCTGCCTCACCCATTCCCTCCCATGGAATCCACAATAAAGACGTTTGCCCACACTCACTCCTTCTGCCTCCTGACCAACTCTGGTGCTTCCCTGCGTGGCCCTGCATGGCGTGCTCTGCCTCCAGTTTCTGGTATCTGTGAACGTAACAAACTTCTTCCTTCATGATAGTCATTTCCATGTCTGCAGGTCTTCCCATA
Source organism: Theropithecus gelada (assembly GCF_003255815.1). Taxonomy (NCBI): domain Eukaryota; kingdom Metazoa; phylum Chordata; class Mammalia; order Primates; family Cercopithecidae; genus Theropithecus; species Theropithecus gelada. Next base: position 89,532,587 of record NC_037678.1, on the reverse strand, counting down.
CCTGAATACAACAAATGCTGGGTATAGTTTAAGACAGATATTAGACATTTCACAGGGTTTCCAAGGACCCAATGGAACTTAGCAAAAACTCTCCTGTCCATGTGCACAGTTCTTCTTCCATGCCCCCTGGATACCCTCTGTCTTGGTTTTTCCTGGATCTTTCCAGAGTTTCTTTAAGTGTATTCAGGCAAATACAAACCTTTTTACCAAAAAGGCAGTATAATATACCCACTGCAAAAGCTTTTAATCATCTCACGGCCACCAGTATCACTTCTCTTATTCTTGGTGTCCTTGTAGTAATTTTTTTTAATTCTTTTTTGTTTTGTTTTGTTTCTGTTTTTGTTTTGAGACGGAGTCTCGCTCTTGTTGCCCACGCTGGAGTGCAATGGCATCATCTCAGCTTACTGCAACCTCTGCCTCCCGGGTTCAAGCCATTCTCCTGCCTCAGCCTGCCAAGTAGCTGGGATTACAGATGCCCGCCACCACGCTCAGCTAATTTTTGTATTTTCAGTAGACATGGGGTTTCACCATGTTGACCAGTCTGGTCTGGAACTCCTGACCTCAGGTGATCCACCTGCCTCAGCCTCCCAAAGTGCTGGGATTACAGACGTGAGCCACCCTGCCTGACCATTTTTACAAATTCTTATACGGTCATATGTGGTTTATATATTCTTGTATTGTTATTTGACAAAAGCTGTGTCTTATCTTTTACAGAGCTTCATCTATTACAGTGCTTCCCACATTGTCAGTAAAAGTGAGCTAAATTGTAAAAGATAGTGAGCAGATCTTTGTGGAATAAATGAGTTAATATTGGGAAAGTATATGCAGCACCCATTCTTTTTCAACAGTAATTGATTTTATAACTACTGTGCTTCTAAAATAATATTTTTTTAAAGTATAGCTGTCTCGGTTTATGTTTGGAATTCGTTGTGCATTTTAAGGGAAAGCAGATAGTATCTAGGACGCTTGGGAAAAGGTAAGTGTAAAAATCATATCAGAACTTTATTCAAACCTAACATAGGTAAATAACCTCCTCAAATAAATGAGTCAAGGTTCAGTATTTGTCTTACAAGGAATAGACTTACATTTTTAATTTGGAAACTCTGTCATGAGTTCAGCATAGGACAAAAGACGCATAAATCAGACGAAAATGGAGACAAAAGAAGTACAGTATGTTCCCAGAAAACTCTATTAGAAGTTAAATGGCACATAGAAAAATCCCTGCTCCTCGGATCATAGTGGTATGGATTCTGATTCATGCTTTCTTACAGTTCAAAAGCAAGTATTTCCTTTACAAAGGGCCTGTAGTAAAATCTAAATCCTCTTCCAATCCCAAAGTGGTAGTTTAGGCACTTATTCACTTATTTTTTTCGAGACAGGGTCTGATTCCGTCACCCAGGATGGAGTGCAGTGGCGCCATCTCAGCTCCCTGCAACCTCTGCCTCCCAGGCTCAATCTATCCTCCTACCTCAGCCTCCCGAGTAGCTGGGACCACAGGTGCATAGCACCACTCCTGGCTAATTTGCATAGTTTTGGTAGAGACAGGGCTTTGCTACGTTACCCAGGCTAGTTTCAAATTTCTAGGCTCAGGCCGGGTGCGGTGGCTCACGCCTGTAATCCCAGCACTTTGGGAGGCTGAGGCGGGCAGATCACAAGGTCAGGAGATCGAGACCACGGTGAAACCCCGTCTCTACTAAAAATACAAAAAAAATTAGCCGGGCGCGGTGGCGGGCGCCTGTAGTCCCGGCTACTCAGGAGGCTGAGGCAGGAGAATGGCATGATCCCGGGAGGCGGAGCTTGCAGTGAACCGAGATCGCGCCACTGCACTCCAGCCTGGGGAACAGAGCGAGACTCCGTCTCAAAAAAAATAAAAATAAAAATAAAAATAAAAATTTCTAGGCTCAAGCAATCCTCCTGCCTCAGCCTCCCAAAGTGCTGGAATTACAGGCATGAGCCACTGCATCCAGCCTAGTTTAGGCACCTTTTTTTTTTTTTTTTTTTTTTGAGATGGAGTCTCTCTGTCACCCAGGCTGGAGTGCACAGGCACAATCTCGGCTCACTGCAACCTCCACCTCCAAGGTTCAAATGATTCTCCCTACCTCAGCCTCCCAAGTAACTGGTATTACAGGTGCCCACCACCATGTCTGGCTAATTTTTGTATCTTTAGTAGAGGCAGGGTACACCACATTGGCCAGGCTGGTCTTGAACTCCTGACCTCACGTGATCCACCCTCCTCGGCCTCCCAAAAGTGCTGGGATTACAGGCATGAGCCACAGCGCCCAGCCTAGTTTAGACACTTTTAAAAAGTATTCTCCTTTTGATGAAAATGGTTGTTTGTCCTCATAGGGCTTCATTTTCACCCAGCAGAAGGCAACATAATCCTGAATTTCTTGGATTCCAAATATCATCATCCCCTTTGTTATCAAAAGCAAACATTTATCAAGGGTAGGGACTGCTTCTTTGTTCGCCTGTGACCCTGGAGCCAGCACAGTGCCCTGTGTTTGCTGAGTTGAGATAAGGAGTCAGCTGTCAAAGAACTAACAATCAACAATAAATTTTAGCCCCTTGCATAACACCTAGACAGGTATAAATCAGTTGAAAATAATTTACATTTTAAAACACTGGGGTATTATTTTTAAAAGCAAAAGTACAAATCTTTTTTTTTTTTTTAAAGTACAAATCTTAAGTGTATATGGCCAGATGCAATGGCTCACGCCTATAATCCCAGCACTTCGGAAGCCGAGACAAGTGGATCACTTGAGGCCAGGAGTTCAAGACCAGCCTAGCCAACTGAAGGGGTGGCCTGCCCCTCCACACCTGTGGGTGTTTCTCGTTAGGTGGAATGAGAGACTTGAGAAAAGAAATAAGACACAGAGACAAAGTATAGAGAAAGAAAAGCGGGGGCCCAGGGGACCGGCGCTCAGCTTACAGAGGACCCACGCCGGCACCGGCCTCTGAGTTCCCTTAGTATTTATAGATAATTATCTTTACCATCTTAAAGATAAGGGAGTGGCAGGACAATAGGATCGTTCTTAGGGAGGAAATCAGCAATAAGACATAAGAACAAGGATCTCTGTGACATGAATAAGTTTGAAGGAAAATCCTGTGCCTTGAGATAAACCTTTTAACAGCATTGTTTCATCCTATCACATGGGGATAAACCTTGGACAAAACCTAGCTTTTCTAGGAACAAAGACACACCCTGCATGCCCAAAATCCATTAAACCTTGAGTTACCACAGCACATGTCTCTTGCAAGGACAAGGTTGGGGGTAGGGTCACAGATTAACAGCATCTCAAATACAGAACAAAATGGAGTCTCTTATGTCCACTTCTTTCTATATAGACACAGTAACAGGCTGATCTCTTTCTTTTCCCCACAGCCAACAGGCAAAACCCTATCTCTACTAAAAATTCAAAAATTAGCTGAGCATGGTGGTGCACGCCTGTAATCCCAGCTACTCAGGAGGCTGAAGCATGAGAATTGCTTGAGCCCAAGAGGTGGAGGTTGCAGTGAGCCAAGATCTCGCCACTGCACTCCAACCTGGGTGACAGAATGAGACTCTGTCTCAAATAATTAATAATAATAATAATAAAATAAGTGTAGAGCATGATGAACTTTAACAAATGAATCTTTTTGTGAAGCTGCCATGCAGGTTGCAATGTATTTCTAGTACCCCCAGAAGGCTCCTTTATGTCCCCTTCCAGTCCTGTCCTGACTGTATCATCTCAATCTGGCCCATTTTGAACATTATGCAGATGGAATCATACAGTGTGCTCTCTTTTGTGTCTATCCTCTTTCACTTACTATTACATCTGAGACTCATCCGTGCTATTGCATGTTCCAGTAGTTTGTTCTTTTCCAGTGCTGGGTAGTGTTTCCCAGTGTGAACCAACATACCACAATTTGCATGTTTGTTCTGCACATAATGGACTTTTGGGAGACTACCTGTTTAGGCTGTTATAAATGCACCTTCTATGAACATTCTTATACATATATTTTTAAAATTATTTTTGTTCATTTGATTGACTTTTTGGTGTGCAATTCTATGGATTTCAACATGTGTATAGATGTATATAACTACCACAATATCAAGAAAAAGTTGGTTCTGTCACCCCAAAAACTCTCTCCTGCTATTCCCTTAGAATCACAAGCCCCACCTCTTTTCCCAGTCCCTTACAGCTACTGATCTGTCTTCCATTACTATGGCTTTTGGCTTCTTGAGAATGTCATATAGATGGAATCATATAGCATGTACACGTTGCAGACTGGATTCCTTCACCAAGATAATTCCTGTGGTATTCACCAACACAACAGGCATGCGCCACCACAAGGTCGTCTCTGTCAACAACAGATCACATATATGACAGTGGTCCCATAAAATTATAAAACCTTATTTTTCCTGTACCTTCTGGTTTAGGTTTGTTTAGACATACACAAATACTTATTTATCAGAACCTATCCCTGTCACTACACAGCGCATGGCTGTACATTCCTTTGTATTGCTGACATTACTACAAGTCTTTGATGGACAGACTTCTACTGGTATAGTCAAGGGAGTGGAATTGCTTGATCATAGGGTCTTCATATGTTTCACTTTAGCAGGTACAGCCAAATCGTCTTCCAAAGTGGTTGAGCCTGCAATGTAAAGGAGTTCCCATTGCTCTCTGCCTTCTTCGCCATTTGGGAAGCATTCTGGTCAGTGTGTAGGTAACATTTTAGCTATTTTTGTGTGTGTGTGCGTATAAATTACCTTTTAATATTTGCCATAAATCATACAAAGAATTAGCCATCCTCTGCAGCAGATGCTGTTGGTGCCTTGTGCGGACCCCCTGGGATCCCTTTTACTTCCCCCAGCTGCTGCAGATGCTAAGGCTCACACCTTCGGTTTTATCCAGTGCTGCTAGGCAGTTGGGGCTGCCACACAATTTTCATCCCCACCATCTCCCAAACACACACACACACACACACACACACACACACACACACACACACACGGCAGACAGATTCACAATGTTGCAACTTATACTTCAGAGCTCCTGAATCAGGATCAGGCTGAGACAGGACTTCACCTGAAACCACATGCCTGTCTGGCTTTTCCTCTGGGCCCAGCCTGCTTCGCTCACTCCCTTACAACACTTACAACACTTACAACACTGGGCACCCTTACAACACTGGGTACCACCACGCCCAGCTAATTTTGTATTTTTAGTAGAGACGAGGTTTCTCCATGTTGGTCAGACTGGTCTCACACTCCCAACCTCAGGTGATGGCCTGCCCCGGCCTCCCAAAGTGCTGGGATTACAGGTGTGAGCCACAGCGCCTGGCCTATTTTCATTAAATTTTTCAAGACATCTTTCTAGTTTTGTCTCCTCATCAGAAACGCTCAGGCCAGCGCAATGGCTCATATCTAATCCCAGCACTTTGAGATGCTGAGGTGGGCGGATCACCTGAGATCAGGAGTTTGAGACCAGCCTGGCCAACATGGTGAAACTCTGTCTCTACTAAAAATACAAAAATTAGCTGGGCGTGGTGGTGTACACCTGTAATCCCAGCTACTGAGGAGGCTGAGGCAGCAGAATCACTTGAACCCTGCGGGGCAGAGGTTGCAGTGAGCCAAGATCGAGCCATTGCACTCCAGCCTGAGCAACAGACTGAGGCTCCCAGAAAAGAAAAGAAAAGAAAAAGAAAGAAAAAAAGAAAAGAAAAAGAAAGAAAGAAGGAAAAGAAAAAGAAAAGAAATGCTAGATAAACTCATTCATTCTCAGGTATTAATGACATTTACTAATTCTTTTTTGTTGTTGTGTTTTGTTTTGTTTTGTTTGAGACGGGGTCTCGCTCTGTTGCCCAGGCTGGAGTGCAGTGGCATGATCTCCGCTCACTGCAAGCTCCGCCTCCCGGGTTCACGCCATTCTCCTGCCTCAGCCTCCCGAGTAGCTGGGACTACAGGCGCCCGCCACCACGCCCGGCTAATTTTTTCGTATTTTTAGTAGATACGGGGTTTCACCGTGTTAGCCATGATGCTCTTGATCTCCTGATCTCATGATCCACCCGCCTCAGCCTCCCAAAGTGCTGGGATTACAGGCGTGAGCCACCGCGCCCGGTACATTTACTAATTCTTTGGTTCAATTTGTGTTTATAGAGGGCAGGACCTAGTATCTGAATCAGGTGTGGGGTTTATAAATATGGATAATATATTGGCCTCTTTTAAAAGGCCCTGTGTGCACAGGTATACATGCATTTTCCACTCTTTATTGTAGCTGTTATTTTATTTTGTCCAGTAGATTGTAAGCTTCTTGAGGTCAAGAACGATGTTTTATCTCTGCGCTACTAACTAGCATAGTACTTGGAATACACCATACATGTTTCTGGAAAACGGCATAGCCAAGAGAGGTGGCTCATGCCTGTAATCCCAGCACTTTGGGAGGCCAAGGTGGATGTATCGCCTGAGGTCAGGAATTCAAGACCAGGCTGACCAACATGGTGAAACTCCATCTCTACTAAAAATACAAAATTATCCGGATGTGGTAGCACATGCCTGTAATCCCAGCTACTTGGGAGGCTGAGGCAGGAGAATCGTTTGATCCCAGAGTGGGCGGAGGTTGCAGTCAGCAGGGATGATGCCATTGTGCTCCAGCCTGGGCAACAAGAGTGAAACTATCTCAAAAAAAAAAAAAAAACACCAGCACCGCAGGGAGGATAGAAAGGAAAGAGAGGCAGGAGGCGGAGGAATGGCACTAGATTAACCACCAAGGCTGGGCATGCTGGCTCATGCCTGTAATCCCAGCACTTTGGGAGGCTGAGGCAGGGAGATTACCTGAGGTCCGGAGTTCGAGACCAGCCTGGCCAACCTGGGGAAACCCCGTCACTACTAAAAATACAAAATTAGCTGCACATGGTGGCGCATGCCTGTAATCCCAGCTACTCAGGAGGCTGAGGCAGGAGAATCACTTGAACCCAGGAGGCGGAGGTTGCAGTGAGCCGAGATGGCGCCATTGCACTCCAGCCTGGAAAACAGGAGTGAAACTCCGAATCGGAAAAAAAAAAAAAAAAGGCCACCAATTCCTTGTAGTTTTCTCCACTGAGAAGTGGAAGTGGAAGCTATTTTTGCTCACCTTGAATCTGGGCTTACCTTGTGACTTGCTTCCATAATGAAATACGGTGTACATGATGAAGTGCCAGCTCCGGACCTATGCCTGAAAAAGGTCTGGCACCCTCAGGGAACTACCCTGAGACTACCATGCTGTGAGGAAGCCTCAGATAATAATCTCGTGGAGAGGCCACATGGAGATAACTGAGGAACCCAGACAACAGCAAGGGTGAGGCCTAGACATACCCTAATTGGATTGTTCCAGCCAGACCTCGGCTATCTGAGCCATTCTAACTGAGACCCCGGACATCATGGAGCAGAGATGAGCTATTCCCACTATGCTCTGGTCAAGTTACTGACCCACAAAATCATGTTCCAATAAAATGTTGTTTTAAGTCACTAAGCTTTGGGATGGTGTGTTACACAGGAAAAAAAGAAAATCTGAAATTGGAGATATTCACCATCAACAATGTACTGTCTCATCATTTCCAGTAGTCTTTATTCTACCTGAGATATGCCTGCAGGAAGAGAGCAATTCTTTTCTTTCTTTCTTTTTTTTTTTTTTTTGAGACAGAGTTTTGCTTTTGTCGCCCAGACTGGAGTGCAGTGGCGTGATCTCAGCTCACTGCAACCTCCCCCTCCCAGGTTCAAGCGATTCTCCTGCCTCAGCCTTCAGAGTAACTGGGACTACAGGCATGCGCCACCACGCCCGGCTAATTTTTGTATTTTTAGTAGAGATGGGGTTTCACCATGTTGGTCAGGATGTTCTCAATCTCCTGACCTCATGATCTAACTGCCTCGGCCTCCCAAAGTGCTGGGATTACAGGTGTGAGCTACTGCGCCCGGCCAAGAGCAATTATTAATACAAAGAAAAGGTTGTACAAGTAGATATATTTGGGGGCAGAGAAAGTATTTCCAACACATTTCTCATATCCTACCAGGGGTTGGATATGAGAATATCTCCACTACCAACCCTTGGTAGGATATGAGAAATGTGTTGGAAATATTTGCTTGGTTATGTTGGGCATCTTGATCTGGGCTGAAGGAAGGCTAGGGTCCACCACAGGAAACTCAATTATCTCCTGTGGTCTGGGAGCGAAGGTCAATGAGTGAAGTGGATCAGGAAATGGTGACAGTGGATGGACTGGCAGACACCAACACTCAACTCTGGCCATTTATGGTCATGAGGGAACTTGGGCCCTCTATTACTGGATCCTTCATTTTTTTTTTTTTTTCCAGAAGCAAAATAGCCAGATTTTTATATAAAATCTCCAAATTTTATATTTGGACTGTTGAGTTGCTCGTTTGAGCTCCCTGGTCCAATGACTGAGAGCACCGGGTGAGGTGTCATACTCGTCACTTTGCATGTGTGTCTCTCCAGGCAGCTTGTGGCTTTGCAAAATGTAAGTTGTCTATATGCTTTCCAGCAGAGTCCAACTGGATCAGACTCGGTGTGTGAAGTTCTAAGGGCTGGTAGGGACGTGCAGCAACTGGAACTCTCACACATTGCTAATGAGCCTGTGAATTGGTACAGTCATTTTAGAAAACAGTTTGGCAATAACTACTAAGGCTGAACATATACCTCCCCTAGCACTATGACCCAGTAGTGCCACCGCAAAGCTTGGTGAACATGTGTCTGCAAGAGAAATGCAAATACATGTTCACCATAAGGGAGGAGACCACCCCTCATATTGTCTTATGCCTAATTTCTGCCTCCAAAGAAAAAGTAAAAACTGAAAGGCAGAATGAAATCCACAAGCAGACAGCCCGGCGCCACACCCTCGGCCTAGTAGTTAAAGATCAACCCCTGACCTAATTGGCCGTTATCTATAGATTACAGATATTGTATAGAAAAGCACTGTGAAAATCCGTATCCCGTTTTGTTCCAATCTAATTACTGGTGCATGCAGCCCCCAGTCACGTACCCCCTACTTGCTCAGTCGATCACAAGCCTCTCACACGCACCCCCTTAGAGTTGTGAGCCCTTAAAAGGGACAGGAATTGGTCACTTAGGGAGCTCAGCTCTTGAGACAGGAGTCTTGCCGATGCCCTGGCCAAATAAACCCCTTCCTTCTTTAATTCGGTGTCTGAGGAGTTTTGTCTGTGGCTCGTCCTGCTACATTTCTTGGTTCCCTGACTGGGAAGCAAGGTGATTGGCAGATGGTCAAGGCAGCTCCTTAGGCGGTTTAAGCCTACCCTGTGGAACATCTCTGCCGGGGACTCCGACCAGCCCAAGCGATGCGGATCCTGAGTGCTCCCGGGTATGCATTTACACTGGTGGGACGCCTCATCAGAGCAGCGTGTGGCAGGCCCCCATGGAGGATCAACGCAGTGGCTGAACACCGGGAAGGAATGGGCACTTGGATCTCGACATCTAAAACTTGGTAAGACTAATCTTTAAACTTGCCCACTCCATTTGAGTGGAAGCGTGGCCTGATCACCCACGGCGTGCCTTTATCGGCACTTTGGTTTTGGTTTTGACTTGATTTGAATTGCTTGACAGGACTGGTCTTGGGAACTTGCCTATTCCATTTGCATGGAAGCATGGCCTGATCACCCACGGTGTGTCTGTACTGGCACTTTGGTTTTTGTTTTTGACTTGACTTGGATTGCTTGATACTTTGGTTTTGGTTTTGACCTGGCTTGGATTTCTGCATATTCTGATTTTGGTTTTGATTTTGGGTTGGTGCCAACTGCAAAGGTGCGTGTATGCCCTTTTTACCCATTCTTTGTTTTGTGGTGTGTGTGTGGTGTGAGCGTGGTGTTTTGTCTCGAAGAAGCATAGGTCAGGCACAAATAAGCCCACCCTATTAGGAACTATGTTGAAAAATTTCAAAAAAAAATTTAAAGGAGACTATGGAGTACTATGACACTAGGAAAACTTAAAACTTTCTATAAGATAGACTGGTCAGCATTAGAGGTAGGTTGGCCATTAGAAGGAAGCCTGGACAGGTCCCTTGTTTCAAAGGTATAGCACAAGATAACCTGTAAGCCAGGGAACCCAGAACAGTTCCTGTACATAGACACGTGGTTACAGCTGGTTTTAGACCTCCTGCCCCCAACACACAGTGGTTGAGAGAACAGCAGCATAAGTGGTTGGCAGAGGCAGGGAAAGACCAGCAGAGAGAGAGAAAGGAAAGACAGAGAGGAAAGAGGCAAGGAGAGGGAGGAAGAGACAGACAAAGAGGGAGTCAAGGAGAGAGAGAGAGAGAGAAAGAAAGAGAGAGGCAGAGAGAGAGAGAAGAAAAGAGGCAAAAGGAAAGTCAAAGAGAGAGATATACAAGTAGTTAAGAAAAAAAAAAAGTGTACCCTATTCCTTTAAAAGCTAAGGTAAATTTAAAACCTATAATTGATAATTGAAGGTATTCTCCATAACCCTATAACACTCCAATACCACTTTGTTGTCAGTGTAAACAAGGGCATATCCCAAAAGCACTGAGGCCTTCCTATCAAAAATCCTTAACCCAGTAACCTGTGGATGGCCCAAGTTCATTCAGTCTGTAGCGGCAACTGCTTTGCTAACAAAAAAAAAAGGGAAAAAAAAATAACTTTTAAAGGAAACCTCGTTGTGAGCACACCTCACCAGTTCAGAAGTATCCTAAGGAAAAAAAAGGGGGGGCGGAATTTATATAAAAAGAGTATTATATGGTAAATTCTTGTCCTGAAATAAATTAACTGGTTGTTTAAAGAAAGAAATATTTGTAATAAGTCAGTAAGTTGAGGCATGTCAAAGAATTGTCTGCGAAAGACATGAAAAAGAAATATGTTATAAAAAAAGAATTTATGCAAAAAATGTTGTGTAATTTAAAAGTAACTAGGCCTCCTGAATGTAAAACTACTGGAAAAAAAAACCAATTTATATGCAAGGTGTATAAGAAAAGTAAAATACACCTTTGGTAAAAGGATTATAAGGAGGCATAAGAAGGTACATTTTTACTTACATTAAAAAGTTTTTTAAAAAGTATTGTTTTGAAGGTTTAAGCAAGTTTTAAAATGCTAATTGTAAAGAAAATTCTGTGTGTAAACTTATTAGCTAAAGTTACAGACGTATCATCCAGTTCTTCTGTGAACTGGACATTAAAGTAAAAGCATAACAGGTTTCTCTTAAAGCACCAACCTGCTCTTTAGCAAAAATTATAGAAGGTTAAAAAGAGTCTATAAAATCTTACCTTATGGTCAAACATTTAAAATTAAATAAATATATCTACAAAGTTTTATTAAAATTGGGTTTAACATTAATAACACACTAATATAAAGATAAAATTTAGCTTATCCTGTATAAAAATCATAGGAGAAGCACTGATAAATGTAAAATGGTATTTGGCTTTCCTTGGTTTAAAAACTAATAAAAATAGGTGCTAAAGGACATTTCTCAGTAAAAAGGCACTAAGGACTATAAAGTCCACTGCCAAGGTCCCCACATATAAAACAAAAGGTCAATTTCTTAAAAATTACATACTTGGTTTATCTTCCACTTTCCTTTCTTGCAAAAAAAAAAAAAACTAAAAGTCTTTTAGCACATGTACCATCCCTAGAATTTCCAGTAAACCAGCACCAGCCTGAAGATCACATTCTCATCAAAGGGTGGAAAGAAGAAAAACTCGAGCCATCCTGGGAAGGACCCTACCTTGTGCTGCTAACCACCAAGACTGCTGTTCGTACAGCAAAAAAAAAAAAAAAAAAAAAAAAAGGATGGACTCGTCACACCCGAGTCAAGAAAGCGCCACCCCCTCCAGAGTTGTGGGCCATAGTCCCAGGGGAAAACCCTACCAAACTAAAGCTAAGAAAAATTTAACTCTTTTCATCTANAAAAAAAAAAAAAAAAAAAAAAAAAGGATGGACTCGTCACACCCGAGTCAAGAAAGCGCCACCCCCTCCAGAGTTGTGGGCCATAGTCCCAGGGGAAAACCCTACCAAACTAAAGCTAAGAAAAATTTAACTCTTTTCATCTATTCTGTTGCTCTTTCTTCTTTCCTCGTTCTATTGCTGACCATCTAGTTATTAACATAACCAAGTCAATTTCACCTCAAACTATTGTATTTAATGCTTGCCTTGTTATACCCTGTGAGGACTTGCCAAGTCAAAGATAGCTCTCTACTTCAGAAAAGTACTTCTGTCCCTCTTGACTCTCCTTAGACTGGGCATTAGTAAACTAGGACCATTTAATCTAGGGAGATTTCGATAAAGATCCCAGGGCCAACCAGGAGTCTTGCCCCCCGATGTAGAGCTTACATGCCATAGTTGGTCCAAAGTTCTGTGGACCACTAAAGAGCAAGGATGGACTGCCCCAACTGGTGTTTGTAATTTCCTAAAACCATACATTCATTTTACTAGAGGATCATAGAAGTTAAAGACTTAAAACAAACTTTAGCAATTAAGACAGGATACCAAGATGCAAATGTCTGGTTAAAACGGATCAAATATTCTATCTGCATGTTAAACAAAAGCAATTGTTATGCTTGTGTGCATGGCAGGCCAAAGGCCCAGATTGTCCCCTTTCCACTAAGATGGTCCTCCAGTCGACCAGGTGTGGGCTGCATAGTAGCTCTTTTCCAGGATTCTACAGCCTGGAGTAACAAGTCATGCCAAGCTCTCTCTGCTATATCCCGAAGTCCAGCACCCTGCAGGTCAGCCCCTGAGGGCCATCCAGCCTCTGTCTCCCAACACTGAGTCCACTTCATGTCTCTCACAACAGGGAGGAAACTTAGCATTCCTTGGAGACCTGAAAGGATGCAGTGAGCTTAAGAATTTTCAAGAGCTGAAAAAAAAAACCAGAAAAACATTATACCTATTTCAGATTGGTCTAAGTATTATGAGTAGTAGGTTTTAGAATATAGCCATGAATAGTGTAGGCAAAACCTCAACATCACTGAGTTTAATTGCGTGTATGTGAATGGAAATATATAGTAACAAGTAAATAAGTATATAATGCAATTTCAGATACTGGTATGTGCTTTTCTTGCTACTGTATGAGCTTTTCTTATAATCCTGTGAAGCTGAAAAAGGGAGGCAGAGAGAGAGAGAGAGAGAGAGAGAGATTGAGAGACAGAGAAAATTTACATTTATTACTGGTTTTAAAATTGTCTTTGTTTTTGACCACCTGATTAGTCATAAACCGCTAATGCTTTGTGTCGCCCATACAATTGTGTCCATTTTTCTTTGAGTTTTAATTTTTTTTACTTTATATAGTTCTAAGCTGTAATATTGAACACATAATCTTATCATTACTGTAAAGTCATCATTATTGTATTATACTTTAATCAATGTAAATTGGTCATTTACCATTTTAATACATTTGCTTGGAATTTATTTATCTACTAAATATTTTGCTGCAAAAAAAAAAAGAATTTTCAAGAGCTTATCAGTCAGCCCTTGTTCATCCCCAAGCAGATGTGTGGTGGTATTGTGGTAGACCTTTACTGGGCACTCTGCCGAATAACTGGAGTGGCACTTGTGCTTTAGTCCATCTGGCTATCCCTTTCACCCTGGCATTTCATCAACCATAAGAAAAAAAATAAGACATTGTAAAATGAGAGAAGCCCCTTATGGGTCTTTCCACTCTCATGTCTATTTAGATGCAACTGGAGTCCCACGAGGAATACCAGATCAATTTAAAGCTTGAAATCAAATAGCTGCAGGATTTGAGTCAGTATTTTGGTAGGTGACAGTTAATAAAAATGTAGATTAGATAAACTACATCTATTACAACCAACAGCAATGAGCTTTTCATGAGTTAAAAGAAAAACTCATGTCGGCCCCAGCCCTGGGGCTGCCTGACCTGACAAAACTCCTTCCACTCTATGTGTCAGAAAGAGAAAAAATGGCAGTTGAAGTTTCAACCCAGACTGTAGGGCCCTGGCCAAGGCCAGTGGCCTATCTCTCAAAACAACTAGACAGGGTTTCCAAAGGCTGGCTTCTAAGTCCAAGGGCCCTAGCAGCAATGGCCTGTTAGCACAAGAAGCAGATAAACTAACTCTTAGGCAAAACCTGAATATAAAGGCCCCCCATGCCGTAGTAACTTTAATAAATACCAAAGGGCATCATTGGTTAACAAATGTTAGATTAACCAAGTACCAAAGCTTGCTATGTGAAAATCCCCACATAACCATTGAAGTTTGCAACACCCTAAACCCCACCATCTTGCTCCCGGTATCAGAGAGCCCAGTCGAACATAACTGTGTAGAGGTGTTGGACTCAGTTTATTCTAGCAGGCCCAACCTCCAAGACCATCCTCAAGCATCAGTAGACTGTGAGCGGTACGTGGACGGGAGCAGCTTCACCAAACCCTGCAAAGTGACTCTGAAGAAGATGACAAGCCCTGCTCCAGTCACACCCGGAAGCTGACTGGTCCACACATGGCTGAAGCATGAGGAAACTCATCGCAGGACTAATTTTCCTTAAAATTTGGACTTGTACAGTAAGGACTTCAACTGACCTTCCTCAGACTGAGGACTGTTCCCAGTGTATACATCAAGTCACTGAGGTAGGACAAAAGGTTGCTACAGTCCTATTATTTTATAGTTATTATAAGTGTACTGGAACTCTAAAAAGAACTTGTTTGTATAATGTTATTCTATACAAGGTATGTAGCCCAGGAAATGACCAACCTGAGGTGTGTTATGACCCATCTGAGCCTCCCATGACCACAGTTTTTAAAATAAGATTAAGGACTGAGGACTGGTGGGGGCTCATAAATGATATGAGTAAAGTGTTAGACAAAACAGAAGAAAAAGGGGTGCCCAAACAAGTCACCTTAAAATTTGATGCCTGTGCCATCATTAATAGTAATAAGTTAGGAATAAGGTGTGGTTCTCTTAATTAGAAAAGAGGCTATATGGCAGAAAATAAGTATATTTGTCATAAATTAGGACTGTGTAGAAATAAATGTAAATACTGGTCTTGTGTCATTTAGGCCACTTGGATTGAAAAAAAAAAAAGATCCAGTCCACCCTCAGAAAGGCAAAAATGGCCCTTCCTGTACTAAGCAACAATGTAACCCCTTAGAGCTAGAAATAACCAATCCCCTTGATCCTCGCTGGAAAAAAGAGGAGTGTGTGACCTTAGGAATTGACAGGGCTGGACTGGATCCTCGAGTAAATATCTTGGTTCGAGGAGTTTACAAACGCGCTCATGAGCCAGTGTTTCAAACTTTCTATGATGAACTAAATGTGCCAGTACCAGAAATTCCAGGAAAAACAAGAAATTTGTTTTTGCTATCAGCCAAGCATGTAGCCCAGTCTCTCAGTGTCACTTCATGTTATGTATGTGGAGGATGTAATAGGAGATCAATGGCCATAGGAAGCCCGAGAATTAGTACCTACAGACCCAGTTCCTGATGAATTCCCAGCTCAAAAAAAATCACCCTGATAATTTCTAAGTCCTAAGAGTCTCAATTATTGGACAATATTGCATAACTAGAGAAGGAAAAGAATTCACTCACCCCGTAGGATGACTTAGTTGTCTGAGACAGAAACTGTATAATGGTACCATAAAAACAGTCACTTGGTGGAGTTCAAATCACACAGAGAGAAATCCATTTAGTAAATTCCCAAAGTTGCAAACTGTGTAGATCCACCCGGAGTCCCACCGGGACTGGACAGCCCCCACTGGATTATACTGGATATGTGGACATAGAGCTCACACCAAATTACCTGACCAGTAGGCAGGTAGTTGTGTTATTGGCACTATTAAACCATTTTTCTTCCTACTGCCCATAAAAACAAGTGAACTCCTAGGCTTCCCCGTCTATGTTTCCCACGAAGACAGAAGCATAGCTATAGGAAATTGAAAAAATGATAAATGGCCCCCTGAGAGAATCATAACAATATTATGAGCCTGCTACTTAGGCACAAGATGGCTCGTGGGGATACAGGACCCCAATTTACATGATTAAGCATATCATACGGTTACAAGCTGTCTTAGAAATAATCACTAATAAAACCGTAGAGCCTTGACTATTCTGGCCCGGCAAGAAACTCAGATGAGAAATGCTATCTATCAAAATAGATTAGCTCTCGACTACTTGCTAGCAGCTGAAGGAGGGGTCTGTGGGAAAGTTAATCTTACTAATTGCTGCCTACACATAGATAATCAAGGGCAAGTCGTTGAAGACATAGTTAGAGATATGACAAAACTGGTACATGTCCCCATGCACATGTGGCATGGATTTGATCCTGGGGCCATGTTTAGAAAATAGTTCCCAGTGCTAGGAGGATTGAAAACTCTTATAATAAGAGTTATAATAGGCCGGGCGCGGTGGCTCAAGCCTGTAATCCCAGCACTTTGGGAGGCCGAGATGGGCGGATCACGAGGTTAGGAGATCGAGACCATCCTGGCTAACACAGTGAAACCCCGTCTCTACTAAAAAATACAAAAAACTAGCCAGGCGAGGTGGTGGGCGCCTGTAGTCCCAGCTACTCGGGAGGCTGAGGCAGGAGAATGGCGTAAACCCGGGAGGCGGAGCTTGCAGTGAGCTGAGATCCGGCCACTGCACTCCAGCCTGGGCGACAGAGTAAGACTCCGTCTCAAAAAAAAAAAAAAAAAAAAAGAGTTATAACAGTAATAGGACATGCTTACTGCTCCTTTGTTTGCTACCTGTACTTCTTCAAATGATAAAAAGCTCTATCGCTACCTTAGTTCACCAAAATGCTTGAGCACAAGTGTACTACATGAATTACTATCGGTCTGTCTTGCAAGAAGACATAGGTAGTAAAAATGAAAGTGAGAACTCTCACTATTGAGTGAGAGTCTCAAAGCGGGGGAAGAAGGGAGGAGACCACCCCTCATATTGTCTTATGCCCAATTTCTGCCTCCAGAGAAAGAAAAAGTAAAAACTAAAAGGCAGAAATGAAATCCACTAGCAGACAGCCCAGCGCCACACCCTGGGCCTGGTAGTTAAAGATCGACCCCGACTTAATTGGTTATGTTATCTATAGATTACAGACATTGTATAGAAAAGCACTGTGAAAATCCCCATCCCATTTTGTTCTGATCTAATTACTGGTGCATACAGCCCCCAGTCACGTACCCCCTGCTTGCTCAATCGATCATGACCCTCTCGTGTGCACCCCCTTAGAGTTGTGAGCCCTTAAGAAGGACAGGAATTGCTCACTCAGAGAGCTCAGCTCTTGAGACAGGAGTCTTGCTAATGCTCCCAGCTGAATAAACCCTTTCCTTCTTTAATTCAGTGTCTGAGGAGTTTTGTCTGCGGCTTGTCCTGCTACAACCAAAAGACATCTATTAGAAGGTTCATAGAAACACTATCAGTACTAGTCAAATACTAGAAATAAATACTGTCCATCATCTGTAGAATGGATAAACAAAGCATCCATTTATGGAATATTACACAACAATGCAAAAAAAAAAAAAAAAACACACAAGAGAAATTTGTTGCATGTTTGCTGCATGCAACAACACAGATAAAACTCACAAACTGTTGAGTGAAAGAATCAGTTACAGGACAGTCCATACAGGACGATATATGGTGGGTGAAAATTCTGGCTGCATCACATCTTTGTATACCGACACTTAGTATATGAAGTTCAAAACAGAGGCAAAACTCATGTGTGGCATGATGGTTGTTACCCTTTTTTAAAAGTTTTAAATTATTTTTTAATCTTTTGAGACAGGGTCTCACTGTGTCACTCAGACTGGGGTGCAGTGGCAAGAGCATAGCTCTGTAAACTCAAACCCCTGGCCTCAAGTGATCCTCCTGCCTTGGTCTCCCAAAGTGCTGAGATTACAGGTGTGAGCCACTGCACCTGGCCAATAGTAGTATTACAGCAAAGAGGTCATAGCCCAGACCCAGGAGAGGGTTCTCAGATCTCATGCAAGAAAAAATTCAGGGAGAGTCCACAATGCAATGTGAAAGCAAGTTTATTAAGAAAGTAAAGGAATAAAAGAATGGCTATTCCATAGACAGGGCAGCCCCGAGGGCTGCTGGTTGCCCATTTGTATGGTTATTTCTTGATGATATGCTAAACAAGAGGTGGATTAGACATGCCTCCCCTTTTTAGACCATATAGGGTAACTTCCTGACATTGCCATGGCATTTGTAAACTGTCATGGTGCTGGTGGGAGTGTACTAGTGAGGACAATCAGAGGTCACTCGTGTCGCCATTTTGGTTTTGGTGGGTTATGGCTGCCTTCTTTACTGCAATCTGTTTTATCAGCAAGGTCTTTATGACCTGTATTTTGTGCTGGCCTCCTGTCTCATCCTGTGACTTAGGATGCCTTAAGCGTCTGGGGATGCAGTCCAGTAGGTTTCAGCCTCGTTTTGCCCAGCTCCTATTTAAGATGGAGTTTTCTGGTTTACACACCTCTGACAGTAGCAACCCTCGAAAGTGAGACGGTGACTAGATGGGAGTGAGGGGACTTCTGGTGCAGTGGTCATATTCTGTTTCTTGTCTGTGCATTGGTTACATGGGTACATGGGTGTGTTCACTTTGTGAAAGCCACGGAGCTATACACTTTTGATTTCTGCACTTTTCTGTATACATGTTGTATTTCAATACAAAGGTTTTTTTTGTTCTTGTTTTTTGTTTTTTTCTTTAGACGGACTCTTACTCTGTTGCCAAGGCTGTAGTGCAGTGGCATGTAGTGTAGTGGTGCGATCTCGGCTTACTGCAACCTCCGCCTCCTGGGTTCAAGTGACCCTCCTGCCTCAGCCTCCCAAGTAGCTGAGATTACAGGCGTGCACCACCACATCCAGCTAATTTTTGTACTTTTAGTAGAGACAGGGTTTTATCATGTTGGCCAGGCTGGTCTCGAACTCCTGACCTCATGTGATCTGCCTGCCTTGGCCTCCCAAAGTGTTGGGATAACAGGTGTGAGCCACCCAGCCTGGCCAATACAAAATTTTTAAAAGCAACATTTGACAACTGTAGCACTTGCTCCTTCAACCTGGGTTGTAAAGTGAGGACAACAGCAACCTGGAACAAGCCTCTAGCCTCTAGCTTACCTGAGCTGAACATGTAGCAGGAGAGAGAACTAAGGCTTTGTGTGTGTGGTTTTTTTTGTTTGTTTTTTGAAGTCCTTAGAAAATAATGCAGCACTCTAGGCCTTCTAGTTGTCCTCCCAAATCTATTTTCCATCTTCCTGGATACATGGCTGCCTAACCAGAGGCTACATTTCCCAGCCTCTAATATTGGGCTAATGAGGAGGCAGGAGTGAATGATCTGAGCCACTTCTTGCTATTTTGCATTTACCCTTTCTCAGGTGCCTCAATGTGGAGATGGCAAGGACAGCAGCAGCAACAGCACTTGGGAGCTTGTTAGAAAGGGAAATTCAGGTTACAGCTCTTGTAGAATTTGTCTATCAGGTTTTCCTGTCTTCACTGGAACTCCACAACTCCCAACAAAAAAAGAAATGGACATATTCAGTTGACCTTTGAACAACGAGGGAGGGAGGGGCTGGGGTGCCACCACCTGCACAGTCCAAAATCTGAATTAACTTTTTTTTTCTTTTTTTTTTTTAAGACAGGGAGACTTGCTCTGTTGCCCAGGCTGAAGTGCAGCGGTGTTATCTCGGCTCACTGCAACCTCCACTTCCTGGGTTCAAGTGATCCGCTCATCTCAGCCTCCCAAGTAGCTAGGATTACAAGTGTGCACCACCACACCTGGCTAATCCTTGTATTTTTAGTACAGACAGGGTTTCACCATGTTGGCCAGGCTGGTCTCGAACTCCTGACCTCAAGAGATACACCTGCCTTGGCCTCTCAAAGTGCTGAAATTACAGGCGTGAGCCACCGTGCCGGGCCTGCATTAACTTTTGATTCCCCAAACACTTAACTACTAATACCCTACTGTTGACTGCAAGCCTTACAGATAACCCAGTTGATTAACACATATTTTGTATGTTATATAAATTATTACTATATTCTTACAACAAAGTTAGCTAGAGAAAACAAAATGTTATTAAGAAAATCATAAGGAAGAGAAAATACATCTACTATTCATTAAGTGGAAATGGATCACCACAAAGGTCTTCATCCTCACCATGTTCACACTGAGTAGGCTGAGGAGGAGGAAGAGAAGGGGTTGGTCTTGCTGTATAAAGGGTGATAGAGGCAAAGAAATCTGTGTATATGTGGAAATCTATGTATATGTGGATCTGCACAGATCAAACCCGTGTTGTTCAAGGGTCAACTGTTCTTGGTTCCCACCTGAGACCTAATGAATCACAGACCCTGTGACTGGGCTCAGCAATTTGTGTGTAAACAAGCCCTTGGGGAAATCTAACACACTCAAGTTTGAGGACCACTGATTTACAGGAGTCAACAAACCTTTTCTGCAATGGGACAGACAGCAAATATTTTAGAGATCCCAGGCCAGACAGTCTCTGAGGCAACTGCTTAGCTCTGCCATTGTAGTGCAAAGTAGCCAGAAGACAATCTGTAAATGAATGGGTTAGCGGGATTTGGCCTAAGGTGGGACTCAGAGAATTAGGTATATGCTTAGAGTACAAGTAACCGCCAGGCAAAATAGTTTTCTTATCTTTGAGCAGAAGAATGTCCTCTGAGTCTCCCTCATGCCTCTTATCAGTCTTAACCTCTACTCTGAGCATACCGGAGTGACCAGTGCTGAATCCTTTATCCTCTGTGGCTGAGCCCTCCCTTCCAGGTTCCTTACTTCTTGCACCCTGCAAAATCTGCTCTGTGAAATTCTTTTTTTTTTTTTTTTTTTTTTTTTGAGACGGAGTCTCGCTCTGTCGCCCAGGCTGTCGTGCAGTGGCCGGATCTCAGCTCACTGCAAGCTCCGCCTCCTGGGATCACACCATTCTCCTGCCTCAGCCTCCCGAGTAGCTGGGACTACAGGCGCCCGCCACCTCGCCCGACTAGTTTTTTGTATTTTTTTAGTAGAGACGGGGTTTCACCGTGTTAGCCAGGATGGTCTCCATCTCCTGACCTCGTGATCCGCCCGTCTCGGCCTCCCAAAGTGCTGGGATTACAGGCTTGAGCCACCGCGCCCGGCTGCTCTGTGAAATTCTATAATAACCCTTGTGTTAGTACTAAAGTCTACTAACAGCCAATAATGCCACTTGGAGTGGAGGCACTGGCATTTTAATTTGGGGCAAGGCTCGCTGGGCAGGGGGAAGATTGTGTCCCAATACTGTCTTGGGCCAACTGGTGGGTCTGTGGAGTAGGAAGCGCTTCCAGTTTCCCCAAAATCGCTTTCAGGAGAGAGGCTGCTTTCGTGTAATTTCTGATTTGTCTTTTTCGAGTTCAGATTTTCCCAGAAGAAAAGCAAAGACCTGCCGACTTTATTTTTATTATTATTATTATTTTTTAGACTGAGTCTCGCTCAATTGCCCAGGTTGGAGTGCAGTGGTGCGATCTCGGCTCACTGCAACCTCCGCCTACCGGGCTCAAGCGATTCTCGTACCTCAGCCTCTCAAGTAGCTGGAATTACAGGCATGTGCTTGTATTTTTTAGTAAAGACATGGTTTCACCGTGTTGGCCAGACTAGTCTCAAACTCCTCACCTCATGTGATCCGCCCGCCTAGGCTTCCCAAAGTGCTGGGATTACAGGCATGAGCCACTTGCGCCCGTCCAGATCTGCCGATTTTTAATCTCACCTGGGTTTAGAGTGAGTGCAGGGTTCGTATGGCGCTGTTTGCAGTTTTATTCCGTTCTGGCTTCAGCGTTCCTACAGGGAACCCCAGCTGAACATACCGTCAGTCCCTCCTTCCGCTGGGCCTGACCCCCTGGGCTGGGAGTGCCTGGCACCCTCCAGGGAAGGGAGCACCCCAGGTGGGTTTCCCCTTCTACGCAAGCAGAGATCACTTCCCGCCACGTCTGTCTGAACTGCACCTGCTCGGCCACAGAGCCAAGGCAGCAACCACCTCTCTCTGTTTCTCATAAGGGAGACCCAGGGGAGGGCCCTTTCTCTGTCTCGTATCCATTAGGTATCTTAGTCACAACTCAAAATGGGTTTAATAGGGAAGTTCCCGACTCGTTTCACTGAAAACTCTAGGGATAATTCTGGCTTAAAGCACAGCTTGATTCAGGGGCTCAAACACTACCACAGGGCCTGGTTTCTCACTCCGTCCAGCAGCCCTCCTTGTTGGCTCCATTTTCAGACAGGCTGGCAGGTGATGGTGGCGGATCCAGGCTTCTTTCTCCCGAGTGCATAGGCAGCAGGGCGGGCCTCTCTACCCGCAAAGCCTCCTCACACCTCATTGGCTCCAAACCGGTCACAAACTGCCCCTGAGCCATTTCCTGTGGCTGGTAAAAGATCAATGCTGATTGGCTAGGTGTGATCCGTGTGCCCTGCCCTGGGGCTGGGATGGAGCCACTGGAAGCGCACAGAGGGAAAGTGAAGGAGGGGTGTGTTAAGGAAATCAGAACCCAGCTGCCCCTACTGAGAGAGTGCGACTGGATGAATCTTAATGTGAGGTCGCCCAGACTCTAGTATTCAATTGCAAGTAGTTTGAGAGATGATTTCAGGGAGTAGGGAAGCAAGATAAGAAAAGGAAGAGAGCCAATAAAGAAAGCTGCGTTATCGGCCTGGCGCGGTGGCTCACGCCTGTAATCCCAGCACTTTGGGAGGCCGAGGAGGGCGGATCACCAGGTCAGGAGATCGAGACCATCCTGGGTAACACGGTGACACCCCGTCTCTACTAAAAATACAAAACATTAGCCGGGCGTGGTGGCGGGCGCCTGTAGTCCCAGCTACTCGGGAGGCTGAGTCAGGAGAATGGCGTGAACCCGGGAGGCGGAGCTTGCAGTGAGCCGAGATAGCACTACTGCACTCCAGCCTGGACGACAGAGCAAGACTCCGTCTCAAAAAAAAAAAAAAAAAAAAAAAAAAGAAGAAAAAGAAAAAAGAAAAGCAAAGCAAAAAGAAAGCTGCGTTATCAGCAAGTTATCTCTGCGGGCACCTGGAGCCGGCTCCTCCTGGAGAGCTTGGGAGACGGTGTAGAAGATGCTTCAGAGTTCTCCCAACAGAGCGGCGAGAAAGCTGCAGTGTGAAGCCGACAGCTCCTCATCTATCATTGACAGAGAACTTTCAGCTTGCCCTATTTGCCAGCCCTCCTTGCTCTTCAGGAGGGGGCGGGGGCGGGGAGGAGGAAGGGGGAGAGAGAGAGGGAGAAAGAGAACCTTCCGGCAGAGGAGGACTTGGAGGTGTTTGCAGTAGCCAGCGCTCAGTGTGTAGGGGTGCATGCCAAGGGGTTGTGCATGGCATATGGGCAGTGTCTGCCACAGGGTGCTGACAACAAACGTCCTGTTCCTTTCCCGCATCCCATCCTCCAGGAGTCTTTTCCCATAGTAAGGACTAGGGCCTTCTCTGGCCCATCTAGGCAAGACGCCATTCCTTCTTCTGATAAATGAAGAAGAATATCAAACCCATAAACACAGAAATAAAACAGTACCCAGAGCTTCCCTTAGTATTAAACATACCCTATTTCACAGGGACGTCTCCTGCAAAAGGAAAAAAGGTTTTGCAGGTACAGAGTCCTGGGCCAGAGGCTAAAGCTCTCTAAACCGCGTGGTTGACTCACTGGGCAGGAACAGATAAGCTGAATTTGAGACAACTCCACCCGGACCGTGTGGAACAGGGTTGGGAAAGGGTAGGTATTCAAACAGAACTCGGAGCTGTCACTGGGAGTGGAGTGGCTGGACGCTGCACCAAAATTCCCCACAGATGTTGGCTGCAATGGCAACTCTTTTATTTGTTGATGTACAAATATGCAACATCCGTGAGTTCCCCAACACGAGTATGACAATTTAACCTCTTTACATTCCCTACTTCTCTGCTCTCTTTCTCCCATTATTTAATTATTAAATTCTATTAGTTACCTTTGTAACTTTAAAAAGAAGACCTTTATTTCTTTTTCTTGATTCATTAACCAAATTTTTTTTTTTTTTTTTTTTTTTTTTTTTTTTTTTTTTTTTT